>NC_080162.1:20347902-20524138 GCF_950295315.1 Erinaceus europaeus
CTCTGTCTTCCCCTCCTCTCTCCCATTTCCCTCTTACCTATCTAATAACGATGACATCAATAACAACAACAATAAAAAAGGGCAACAAAAGGGAAAATAAATAATATAAAAAAATTTAAAAAAAAAGATCCATAGACAGACCAGAGCACTGCTCAGCTCTTGTTTATAGTGGTGCTGGGGATTGAACCTGGGACCTCAGAGCCTAAGGCATGAGAGGCTTTTGCATGACCGTTATGCTGTCTCCCCACCCCTAAATCTTGAATTATTAAAAAAAAATTTTTAAATATTTTATTTATTTATTCCCTTTTGTTGCCTTTGTTGTTTTATTGTTGTTGTAGTTATTGTTGTTGTTGTATAGGACAGAGAAAAATGGAAAGAGGAGGGGAAGACAGAGGGGGAGAGAAAGACAGAGACCTGCAGACCTGCTTCACCACTTGTGGGGCTTGAAGCGGGATCTTGAAGCGGGATCTTTACATCGCTTGAAGCGGTGATCTTTACACCGGGGGGCTTGAAGCGGGATCTTTACACCGGTCCTTGCACTTTGCGCCAGCTGCACTTATCCTCTGCGCTACCGCCCGACTCCCTTGAATTATTTTTTAAGGTAGGAGAAAACCACCATAAATTATCCTGAAATGAGGGTTGGAAGATTTTACTTATATTCCTGGGCCTACACAGGCTAATAAAGAGATGCAGTTATTTCCCATGCCAGTGTGTTTAAAAGACATTATTCTGGCAAGGGTCAATAGCATAGTTGTTATCCAAAGAGACTCTCATGCCAGACTTTCATGCTCCAAAGTCCCAGGTTCCCTGTACCACCATAAGCCAGAGCTGAGCAGTGCTTTAAAAAAAAAAACAAAAAAAAAACCTTAAAGTATCTGTTCCACTCTTAAAAGAATTATTCAAAGTACAATGGTCTTCATCAAACATTTAAGAAGTGCTGAAAGTATTTTTAAAAACACTTCTATTTGGGTCAGCAAAATAGCTCTTTGGATAGTGCACTGCTTTGCCATCCATGTGACCCAATTTCAAGCCTGTCCCCCAATACCATGAAGAAAGCTTTGGTGCTGTGGTGTCTTATCTCCTCCCTTCCCCGTCTCTGCCTCTGGCCTCTGCCTCTGAGGAACTCCCCTGCAGGTGGGGAGCCAGGGGCTCGAACCAGGATCCTTATTCCGGTCCTTGTGCTACCGCCCAGCTCCCCCTTTTGTGTCTTTTTCAATTTCTTTGAGTAGTGACTCATAATTTTCAATATACAAGTCTTTCACTTCTTAGGTTTACTCCTAGATATTTTATTGTTTTTGTTGCTATAGTAAAAGGAATTGATTTCTGGATTTCAACTTCTTCTTAGTGTTTGCATAGAGGAATGCCACTGACTTTTGAATGTTAATTTTGTAGCCTGACACCTTACTGTATTGCCTGATGATTTCCAAAAGCTTCTTGCTGGATTCCTTAGGTTTTTCTATGTATACTATCATGTATACATATCATGTATACTAGCAAATAGGGAGAGTTTGACTTCTTCTCTTCTAGTCTGTATCCCTTTAATTTCTTGCTCCTGCCTGATTGCTATGGCAAGAACTTCCAACACTATGTTGAATAGTAATGGTGATAGTGGGCAGCCCTGTCTAGTACCTGATCTGAGAGGAAATGCTTCCAGTTTTTCACCATTGAGTATGATGTTGGCTGCAGGTTTGCTATATATAGACTCCACTATCTTCAGGGATTTTCCATCTATTCCCATTTTTAGGAGTGTTTTGATCATAAAGGATGTTGTATTTTGTCAAAGGCTTTCTCTACATCTATTGATATGACCATGTGGTTTTTGGTCTTGCTTTTGTTGATGTGGTGGATCATGTTGATTGATTTACGTATATTAAACCAACCTTGCATGCCTGGGATAAACCCCACTTGGTCATGATGAACAATCTTTTTAATATACTGCTGTGTCCAGTTGGCTGGAATTTTGTTCAATATTTTAGCATCTATGTTCATCAGAGATATTGGTCTGTAGTTTTCATTTTTGGTTGTATTCCTGTCTGCTTTTGGTATCAAAGTGATGTTGGCTTCATAGAAGCTGGAAGGGAGTATTCCTGTGTCTTCAATCTTCTGGGAGACTTTTAAAAGTAGAGGTATTAACTCTCCCTTGAAGGTTTTATAGAATACATTTGTAAAACCATCTGCTCCAGGACTTTTATTTTTGGGAAGATTTTTAATAACTGTTTCAATTTCATTAGCTGTGATGGGCCTGTTCATGTTATTTAGTTCCTCTTTACTTAATTTTGGGAGTTCGTAGGTATCTAGGATCTTGTCCATTTCTTCCAGGTTCTTTAGCTTGGTGGCATAGAGTTGCTTATAGAAGTCTCACATGATATGCTGAATTTCTGTGGTGTCTGTTGTGATATCTCCTCTTTCATATGATCCGATTTATTTGGGTCTTCTTTTTTTGTTTTGTGAGTCTGGCTAAAGGTTTGCCAATTTTGTTCACTCTTTCAAAGAACCAACATTTACTTTTGTTGATCTTTTATATGGTTTTCTTATTTTCAATGTTATTTATTTCTGCCCTAACTTTAGTGATTTCTGCCCTTCTCGTTGCTTTAGGGTTCCTTTGTTCTTCTTTTTCTAGGTCTTTAAAATGTGCAATCAGGATGTTTATTTGTGCTTTTTATTGTTTCCTAATGTGTGCTTGTATGGCTGTGAACTTCCCTCTCAGTACTGCCTTAGCTGTGTCCAAAATATTTTGATAGCTTGTGTCTTCATTTTAATTGAACTCTCAAAGCATTTTGATTTCTTCTTGTATTTCCTCTTTGACCTAGTAGTTGTTAAGTAGTGTACTGTGAGCTTCCACATTTTAGGACTATTACTAATCTTTTGTTGATTGTTAAATATTAAATTCCACTGTGGTCTGAGAAGATGCTTGGGATGATAATTTCAGTGCTCTTGAATTTGCTGATGCTGTCTTTGTGGCCTAACATATGGTCTGTCCTTGAGAATGACTCATGTGGACTTGAGTAGAATGTGTATTCCAGTTTCTTGGGATGAATGACTCTGAAAGTGTCCAATAGTTGTAGTTTATCTATCTCCTCATTTAGCTTCCTCATTTTTTTTTTTTTCTTTCCTCCTCCAGGGTTATTGCTGGGCTCGGTGCCTGCACCATGAATCCACCGCTCCTGGAGGCCATTTTTTCTCCCTTTTGTTGCCCCTGTTGTAGCTTCGTTGTGGTTATTATTATTGCCCTTGTTGACACAATTCGTTGTTGGATAGGACAGAGAGAAATGGAGAGAGGAGGGGAAGACAGAGAAGGGGAGAGAAAGACAGACACCTGCAGACCTGCTTCACCGCCTGTGAAGCGACTCCCCTGCAGGTGGGGAGCCGGGGGCTCGAACCGGGATCCTTACGCCAGTCCCTGCGCTTTGCGCCACATGCGCTTAACCCACTGCGCCACCGCCCGACCCCCAGCTTCCTCATTTTTTAAATTGATTTTCTGCCTGGATGATCTGTCAAGTTGAGAGAGGGGTATGTTAAGGTCCCCTACAATGACTGTGTTGCTGTTAATATATTGCGGTAGCTCTTTCAGTAGAAGTTTGATGTATTTAGATGGCTTCTCATTGGGTGCATAGATGTTAGTAATTGTTAAGTCCTCTTGATCGACTGATCTACTGAGCATTAAGTAGTGTCCATCCCTATCTTTTTAAATTTTATTTATTTTAAAGTCTATCATGTCGGATATGAGAATAGCTGTTCCTGCCCTTTTTTTCCATCCTTTTACTTTGAGTCTGTGTTTGTCTTGTTGAGTTAGGTGGGTTTCCTGCAGACAGCATATTGTTGGGTTGTGTTTTCTGATCCATCTTCCTACTCTGTGTCTTTTAATAGATGAATTCAGGCCACTGACATTTATTGATATCAAAAACTGAAGATATGTTAACGCCATTCTTGTAGAGTTTTAGAGTGTTCTGATAGATGGCCTATTTATGGTGGTCTGTTTATAGGAGACCTTTCAGAACTTCTTTCAGGGCAGAACTTCTTTCAGAACTTTTTATCACTTCTTGGTGATAGTTGGTTCCTTCAACTGTTGCTCGTCTGAGAAGGTTTTTATACCTCCATCTAGTCTGAATGATAGTCTAGCAGGATACAGTAGTCTTGGTTGAAAGCCTTTCTCATTGAGCACTCGTTGGATATCTTGCCATTCTCTTCTGTCCTGTAGTGTTTGTGTGGAGAAGTCTGCTGCTAATTCTTTCTTCTGTAGTTGACTTTTTCTCTTGCAGCCTACAGGATCCTTTCTTTATCCTTCCTTATTCCTTTCCATTCTAAATAGGATGTGTCTTGATGTCTTTAAGTCCGAGTTAATTCTGTTTGGGACCCTCTGGGCTCCTTGAACCTTTATGTCTAGGCCACCGAGGTACAGATCTCCTGAGTTTCCTCGTTAGTTCTCTGTCCCCTGCTATCAGCACAGGGTTTCCCCTTGCTGCTCCATATTCTGAGGGCAGTAGAAATGGAGACTCATAGTTGCAATTGGTGAGTCTCGGGAATCCTCTCCTCCCTTCAGCCGTATTTTTGTTGGTGAAACAGACAGGAGCTGGTGTCTCAACTAGTAAACTGCTGAAATGTTACCAGTCATTTAATCTCTCCCTAGGCTTCTCTCTGTCCACAAGCCACACGTGTTTGCACTCAGCGGTGATTTTGTGGGTTCCTGAAGTCATTCCAGTCCTGTCTTGTTGTGGTCCCAGGTGGTGTCCCTTGGCATTCTTAGTTGACCCCAGTTTTCTTTTCTTTTTAAAAAGAATATTTATGGGGAGTTGGGTGGTAGTGCAGCAGGTTAAGCACATATGGCATAAAGCAGAAGGGTGGTGTAAGGATCCCAGTTCGAGTCTCCAGCTCCCCCAGGGCTCATGAAGTTCCTTCTCTGCAGGTGGTCTTGTAATAGTTGTATTAATGTTATACTACTTCAAAGTAACAGACCAAGGTACAGTGCCTTGATTAGAAATCCAATCCCCTTTAAAGGCAATAATCCTATTATTCTTAATATTTTTAGGACACAGAGTCTCACATCTAATAAGTCAATCATTTTGGATGGACTGAAAAGAAGAACGAATTTTCTGCAAAACTTTGAAGACACAAAAAGCAGTCAGACACTCACACCCAATTCCTTACTACAACTAACTCCAGTCATAAATCTTTAGTTTCCCCAGAAGTTTCTTTTTGGAAATGTTTGCAAAAATGTACAGCATTCATAAAAAAATGTTTTGTTCAATTGGATATTTAAAAATTAGCACCCACCAAGTATACATATGTTGTTGCCTCATTACAGATTTGTCCTAGTAACATTTGTTCTTTTTAAAAAATAATAATATTAAAAGCTTTTCTAGTGGTTCGGGAGGTGGCACAGTGGATAAAGCATTGGACTCTCAAGCAGCAGGACCCAAGTTCAATCCCCGGCAGCACATGTACCGGAGTGATGTCTGGTTCTTTTTTTCTCTCTTGCTATCTTTCTCATTAATGAATAAACAAAATATTTTTTTAAAAAAGCTTTTCTAAAGCTTATTTTACTATGAATTTCTTGTAAATATATTGTTTGCAATAAAAACAAGGACTTATTTGACCTCTTTCTGATTAAATGTAATGCCCAGACATTCAGTAGTTTCTAAATATGTGATACTAATAAAAAAATACTGATTTACTACCTAGTATTTAATTTCTCTACCCATGCTAACACTGAATTCATATGTTAAATGACTATTGCCAGATTTCAATACAAAAATCCAGACAGTCATGTTTAAGGTTGTGTCAGTACTTTGTTTGCAACTAAAATATTTTATTTTCAATAAGAATTTACATAGCTGTTGGGTTCTCTACAACAAGAACTAATTCTGTCCCATCCTCATTGTTGTCAGGGGCCCTCTCTGCAACCTGTTTGAATAGGAACAGATAGCTCTTGCAATTTCCTGAGGATTGTTCTCAGGATTACATACTTATATTTGCCAGTTGGGGTGGGGAGCAGATATCTGTGTTCCGTCTTGGACTTTGGGTCTGGACAAATTTCCTAGCAGAATGAGGAATCCAAAATCTTGTATGACTTTAAGGATATCTAAGAACCAATGAAATCCATCTATTTTTCCAGTGATGCATTAAGGCACACTCCAAATTATTAAATGAAGTATATCATGAAAATAATAAACTTCCCTTCTGGAAAATGTGGAATGATCACAGATACTGGAAATGGGTATGTGTGTTATTAAGTTATTATTGGGGAGATTATTCTCTTAAGTAGATGGTTTGAATTTTTCCTCCAATATATTTTTTAATAAATCTGCATTATTTTATTTTACCAGAAAACTGCTCAGCTCTGGCTTATGGTGGTATGGGGGATTGAACCTAAGACTTTGGAGCCTCAGGCATGAGAATCTCTTTGCATAACCGTTACGCTATCTACCCCTGCTCTCCCCCAGTATATTTTTATGTGTGGGAAAACATTCATTCTTGATTTGTCTTTTCCACTGCAATCTATTCCCTAATAGAAAACTGTTCTCAGGGAGTTGGGTAGTAGCGTAGTGGGTTAAGTGCAAGTGGTGCAAAGCACAAGGACTGGCGTGAGGATCCTGGTTTGAGCCCCTGGCCCCCGACCTGCAGTGGAGTCACTTCACAAGCAGTGTAGCAGGTCTGCAGGTATCTATCTTTCTCTCCCCCTTTCTGTCTTCCCCTCCTCTCTCCATTTCTCTCTGTCCTATCCAACAACAATGACAACAATAATAAAACAAGAGCAACAAAAAGGAAATAAATATTTAAAAAATAAATAAAACTGTTATCAAGGCCGGGTGGTGGTGCATCTGGTTGAGCAGATGTGTTACAATGTGCAAAGAACTGGGTTCAAGGCCCCAGTCCCACCTGCACGGGGAAAATTTCACAAGTGGTGAAACAGTGCTGCAGGTGTCTCTATCTCTCCTCTCTCTTTTTTCTTTTTAGATTTTATTAATGAGGAAGATAGGAGGAGAGAAAGAACCAGACATTACACCAGTACATATGCTGCCAGGAACTAAACTCAGGACATCATGCCTGAAAGTCCAGTGCTTTATCCACTGCACTGCCTCCTGGGAGACCACTGTCTCTCCTCTCTGTCTGCCCCTTCCTTTCTATTTCCAGCTGCCTCTATCCAATAAATAAAATAATAAATAAAGATAATAAAAAAAATTCAGGAGTCAGGCGGTAGTGCATCGGGTTAAGCGCATATGGCGTGAAGCACAAGGACCAGCGTAAAGATCCTGGTTCAAGCCCCCAGCTCCCCACCTGCAGGGGGGTTGCTTCACAAGCGGTGAAGCAGGTCTGCAGGTATCTATCTTTCTCTCCCCCTCTCTGTCTTTCCCTCCTCTCTCTATTTCTCTGTCCTATCCAACAACAACGACACTAATAACTACAACAATAAAACAAGGGCAACAAAAGGGAATAAAAAAATTAAAAGAAAAAAACCTGTTCTTTTCAGGCAATACAATGATCTGAATTTAGCAATCAGACATGTTTGAATTCAAATTCCAGGCTGAGGAGATAGCATAATTGGTATGCAAAACTTTCACTCCAAGGTCCCAGGTTCAATTCCCAGCACCACCATAAACCAGAGACGACTGGTGTATTGCACTAAAGTAAAGAACTCTGGGATGGGGGTAGGGAGCTTTCAGGTCCTGGTGCGTGATGGTGGAGGAAGACCTATGCTGGAGCTGACAGTATTTTGAAGAAAACTGAGACATTTTACACATGTATCAACAACTATATTTACTATAAACCATTAATCCCCCCAATAAAAAAAAAAACAAAGACGAGCAGTGCTCTGGTTATTAATTTAAATACTAAATATTGGAGTTATGTGATGGAGAAAGTTATCAAATTTCTGTCACTATTTGATCATCTTCAAAAGGGAGATTGTAAGTAATGATATTTTAGGATTGTTATGAGAATAAGATAATAAAAATGCCCAATACAGGAGACACCTACTATTGTTATATGTCACAAAACTTTATATAGTCACAAAACTTGACAAACAGGTAACTACCACTAATTATAATAACTAACAGGTACTGTACAAGGTTCCCTGTTTCTGTCAGGTTATCTAGGATTGCTCCATTTTGACATTCAGATTTTTAGGTGAAGATTATAGATAATACCATGAGTCAAAATCCACATATTCTGAGGCTATGAGGAGGTGTTATGGCTTTGACTAACAAATTTTCAATGAACACTTTATGTGTAAATAGAAGAAGTATGTAAGGCATGGGAATATTGCAGGCATCATTATAATGTGAGATCTCTATTCATCCTGTCAGAGCCCTAGGAATTCTCAGAAACAGTCTGCTTCCACAAGCTATTCAGTTCATCTGGTAGAATGCTCATTTCACTGTGCACAAGACCTGGGAGTACCATGTGCAAAACGGAAATTTCACATAGCCTTGGAGGCAGTGCTGTAGATTAAGTCATGGATCTTTAAACATGATGTCCTGAGTTTGATCGCCAGCAACGAATATGCCAGAGTGAGCCTCTGGTTCTCTCTTCCTCTCATCTCATAAACAAATATTTTAAGAATAAATCTTTAAAAAATATTTATTAGAGGGAGTCAGGTGATAGCGCAGTGGCTTAAGTGCACGTGGCGCAAAGCGCAAGAACCGGTGTAAGGATCCCAGTTCGAGCCCCTGGCTCCCCACCTGCAGGGGAGTCACTTCACAGGCGGTGAAGCAGGTCTGCAGGTGTCTTTCTCTCCCCTTCTCTGTCTTCCCCTCCTCTCTCCATGTCTCTCTGTCCTATCCAACAACAACGACATCAATGATAACTACAACAACAATGAAAAACAACAAGGGCAACAAAAAAGGGAAAATAAATAAATATTAGAGACAGAAATCGAGAAGCATAGTCTGGAAGGTGACAGTGGATAAAGTGTTGAGCCTGTCAAGCGTGAGGTCTTGAGTTCAATCTCCAGCAGTACATGAGTGAATCTTTCTCCTGGGTTAATAAGAGGGAGCGATCGAGAAGGACACCTGCAGCACTCTCCCACCTCTTGTGGAACACCTCTTTCCCCCTGCAGAGGGTGCCACGGGTTTGAATCCTGGTCCTTGTGCAGTGTAACATGTGCGCTCAACTGGGTGCACCATCGCCCAGCCCCAAGAGTAAATATTTTAAAAAGGAAGCTTCACCAGTTACGGAAACCAGAACTTCCACCTTCTGCACCCCGTAATGATCCTGGGCTCATACTCCCAGAGGGATAAAGAATAGGGAAGCTTTCAAGGGAGGCGATGGGGGTATGGAGTTCTGGTGGTGGGAACTGTGTGGAACTGTACCCCTCTTAGCCTATGATCTTGTGAGTATTTCCATTTTATAAATAAAAAAATATTTTAAAAGGAAACTTCACAAATGGTTTAGTAGTGCTGAAGTGTCTGTTCGTTCCTCTCTCTCCCTCTCCCCTCTATCTCATAATAAAAATTGTTTACTGGAAACTATAGCAGGCATGAAGTCCTTGTGGCAAAAAAAATGAAGAAATAAGGGAAAGAAAATTCTGCTCCCCATAGATTAGAAGAATGACTACGAATCAGTTCTTTCCTAGTACAGCTTAGCAGGCAAGATGTGTGAAAATGTTAGACTCATGAGGAAAGCACAGTGGAAAAGAGCTATCGCAGTCAAGATTGGGAACCAGAGTTTATGACCCCCAGCCTTCACTAGCTGAGACAGTCTTTGAGAAACTGGGAAGACAAACTAGTGTCTCGGAGTAGATAAGAGGCATGAAAGTCATGAAACGAGAACGCGGCAAAAACTCGACAACTTTGCTGGTCTTTACGGAAATTTCATTTGAACGTTAAAAACATGTTTCCATTTCTTACGTAACAGTGCCCTCTTCTGGAGTGCCTTCTTCTGGTATTCCTACTCCCTTCACCTAATTCAAAATAAGTGAGTAGCGGAACAGTAAACCAACAATAATGATAATAATAATAAATGAAGAAATTAAACAATAAACTTCCATCCAAGAAATTTGAATTGAGATATATATATATATATATATTCAAAATTGTTTACAATAGGGGAGTCGGGCTGTAGCGCAGCGGGTTAAGCGCAGGTGGCGCAAAGCACAAGGACCGGCATAAGGATCCCGGTTCGAAACCCGGCTCCCCACCTGCAGGGGAGTCGCTTCACAGGTGGTGAAGCAGGTCTGCAGGTGTGTATCTTTCTCTCCTCCTCTCTGTCTTCCCCTCCTCTCTCCATTTCTCTCTGTCCTATCCAACAACAATAATAACTACAACAATAAAACAAGGGCAACAAAAGGGAATAAATAAAATAAATATTTTAAAAAATTGTTTGCAATACTGTCAAAGCCTAAGCACCACTGTAAAAACCTAAGCACCACGGCTAGCAAAATAGCTCATTTGGACATTGTGCTTGCTTTACCATGCATGCCACCCAAGTTCCAGTACCCACCACACTGGAGGAAGCACTCAGTACTGCGGTGTCTCCTAACCCCGTCTTGCTATGTGATAATGTCAGCCTGGAACAACAAAGACCTGGTGATGATAAGACAAGACAAAAAAGAAAATGTGAGGACTTCTGTACATCATCTTTGTATTATATCAGCTTCTAATTTCCTTCACTCTCAGGAGGGAAAACATTTTTTTTTGTCCCCTCTTAACTAAAAGACAGGTTTCAGAATTGTGTTGCTGAAATCATGTGACTTGCAAAACAAAATTTCTGAGGGCAACAAAAAGGAAAAAGAAAAAGAAAAAAAAAGCTTTAAAAAATTGTTTGCGGGAGTCGGGCAGTAGCGCAGCGGGTTACGCACACGTGGCGCAAAGCGCAAGGACTGGAGTAAGGAGCTCCACCTGCAGGGGGGTCCCTTCACAGGCGATGAAGCAGGTCTGCAGGTATCTTTCTCTCCCCTTCTCTGTCTTTCTCTCCTCTCTCCATTTCTCTCTATCCTATCAGCAACGACGACATCAATAATAACTACAATAAAACAAGGGTGACAAAAAGGAATAAGTAAAGATTAAAAAAATTCTTTAAATTTGTTTGCTCTTTCATTTTCTCCTTAGTCCTATCAATACTCCTTCCTTGCCTCCAAAGTTTACATGATTTAATTTATAGTTGTTCCTTAAATTATTCCCATGCCATACCTTTTTAAATGCAATGCTGGGAATGAACTTAGGGCTTCATGCATACACAATACTGCTGAACCACCCTCCCTCTTCCAATTCTTAGTCTAAACATAATTTTTCAATTTTTTAATCTTTTTAATTTATTGGATGGAGATAGCCCGAAATCAAGAGGGAAGGGGGTGATAGAGGGAGAGAGACAGAGAGACACCTGCAGCACTGCTTCACTACTCACAAAGCTTTCCCCCTGCAGATGGGGACAGGGGGCTCGAACCCAGGTCCTTGCACATTATATTATGTGTGCTCAACCAGATGCACCACCACCTGGCCCCTATTTTTAAATTTTTTTAAGAGAGTGAAAAGGAAGAAAAATACACCAAAGCAAAACTCCCATCCATGGATTTCCTTGGTGCTGTACACGTACTTCCAGGGATTGAACGCAAAGCCTCATACATGGTAAGATGGGCTTTATCCAACTGAGTCCTTTCCTGGCCCTCTTCAGGACATTGTTTAAAATTAAAATATATTGGATAGAGACAGGGAAATCTACAGGAAAGGGTGAGATACAGAAAGACACCTGCAGCACTGTTTCATCATCCGTGAAACTTTCTCCCTGCAGGTAGGACCCAGGACTTGAACCTGGGTCCTTGCATATTATCAAGTTTGTTCTACTGACATGTAATGGCTCCTTCATGACATTTTTAAATAGTTAAACTCTCTATGTTAAGTAAGACTGACATGCACGTGGTCCGGGAGGTAGTGCAGCAGATAAAAGTGTTGGACTCTCCAGCTTGAGGTCCTGAGTTTCAATCCATGGCAACATGTACCAGTGATGCTCTTATTATTTATTTTATTATTATTAATTTTTCTATCAAAGCACTGCTAAGCTCTGGTTTATGGTGGTATAGGAGGAGCCTGGGACTTTGGACCCTCAGCCATGAGTCTCTTTGTATAACCATTGTGCTATCTACCCCCTCCCGATGCTCTGACTTTTTCTGTTTCTTTTCTCTCATAAATATTTTAAGACTCACATGTACATGCAAAATGACACCTCCCTTTTACTTTAAAAAAAATTTAAACTTTATTTTCCCTTTTGTTGCCCTTGTTTTTTTATTGTTGTTATAATTACTATTGTTGTTACTGATTTTGTCGTTGTTGCATAGGACAAAGAGAAATAGAGAGGGGAACAGATAGACACCTGCAGA
The DNA here is from genome assembly GCF_950295315.1 of Erinaceus europaeus. Classification (NCBI taxonomy): domain Eukaryota; kingdom Metazoa; phylum Chordata; class Mammalia; order Eulipotyphla; family Erinaceidae; genus Erinaceus; species Erinaceus europaeus. The sequence goes on from NC_080162.1 coordinate 20,360,213, forward strand.
CCAGGGCTTGAACCGGGATCCTTACACTTTGCGCCACATGTGCTTAACCCACTGCGCTACCACTGAACTCCCTCCCTTTTAGTTTCTACAGAGTAACAATGAAAATCTAGAATGACCAGAGAAAGGCAGTAATTTTGGTTTTGTATCTCAGTATCATAGACGTTAATGAGATGAAGTCAAAGGGAATTCTTTAAAGAATATAGGAACAGAGCCAACGCTTGAGGCACCCCAAATCTTCAGTATTTTTGATTTTGTATTGTTTTCTAAGATGGAGACAGAGGAAGCAGGGAGAGTGAGAGTGAAAGTGAAGTGGGGGCTGGGCTCAAACCTGGGTCTTGCACATGGCCAAATAGCGCACTATCCAAGTGGGCTAATTTGCCAGTCTTCCAACTCTCTAGTTTTGAGAAAAAAACTCAGCAGTGGCTCTGGTATTTAGAAAAATACAGATACTCTAATAAAATTCTATTTTGAATTGTGTATGTTTAAATTATTCATGTTACCTCTTCGTGTTGCCCTCAATAAATTTCACTGCCGGATACAAATCTCTTGAGAATGAGAGAGAGAAAACATGTAGGAGAAAAAAAAAATCCGGAAAATCACCATTGTTAGTTTTGAAATTGCAGTTTATTGAGAACATATATGTAAGTAGCATCAGAGGTTGTTTGTTTGGCTTTTGTTTTCCAGCTAAGTCACAGCTCAGTCAAGTTACTTATGGTTTAACTTATATTTGACTGCCCTTTCCACTTGTCTGCTTAGACAGTCGGGAGTCTGAGTTAATGAATTTGGGGATTAGGCAGAGTTTGTAGAGTATTCCCAATCACAGAAAGTCATTCTGAAAAACACTAATATACTGGCGAGTCTTTTGCATAGCCTAGTTCTATGGAGGTATTGAGTATTAAGGAAAGGTTTGTTTCATCTGTGCTCGATCTTCATATTGTCATTTGTTTCTATTACCTTAAACATGACATTCTTAGCTACACATGCACTTCATGTTCCTTTGTACACCACACTGTGCTGAATGGAACAAAGATATTGATTAAAAAGAAAAAAGAAGAAAAAAAGCGTGTCTTGAGGGGGTGCAGAGCTATTCTCCTATCTAGAGAGAAATACACTTTTCTACTATCATTATCAGAAGACTCTTGTTCTTAGTGTTGAATCTTTCACCAAACATTTTGAAAAACCTCAGAGTCTTTGATTTCAGTCCAATTCCGAATTATGTAGACCTGTAGCAAACCTAATGCAGTGCTTGTGGTTTCAGCTATTCAGTCTGTAAACTCGACATGTAGCCATTTGTAGGATTGCGTTTATAAAGCCTATACATCTGTTTTTTCTGGTTTCTAATTCTGCACTTAAGAGTAGTAGCTGAAGAGATTTTAAAAAAATAAAGGAGTGGTCTGGGAGGTGGTGCAGTGGATAAACCACTGGACTCTCAACCATGAGGTCCCCGAGTTCAATCCTGGGCAGCACATGTACCAGAGTGATGTCTGCTTCTTTCTCTATCTTCCTCATGAATAAATGAATTCTTAAAAAAAAAAATCAAAAACTGACTTCTGAAGAGACAAGTGATGTAAGAAAAGGTTTCTGCTAAAAAAGAATACCTTGTAGTATCAGCAGGCTTCTGATTTTGCTAAGTTAAAAAGCTCTAGCAGTTAATCCCCATGAGTAAAAAAAAAAAAAAAAGTTTTTCATTCAGAACAGATCCATCATTCACTGAAGTTATTTAGGCTTATTTTCTAAGTGTCTTTTTCTTTTATTTCTCTTCCCCAGAGCGCACTTCTCAGCTCTTCCTTAGGGCGGTGCAGGGGACTGAACCCGGCAGTGTCCCCGCGTCCCCATGCTCGCTCTGCTCGGCAGGTCGTTTCTTCAGGGTGTTTTGTTTCTGTATTTACACTGACAGCTCCGGCTGCTGTGACAAGGGGGGGGGGGGGGGCGTCAGTGCTGCCTCGGGTGGGGGCTCGGCGCCGCTGTCAGCCTCTTCCTGGAACAACAGAAAACTCAGACCTGCGACATGAGCTGGGGAGACAGCAAAAAAAAAAAAAAAAAAAAAAGTTACGCAAAGCCTGTCATGCCTGAGGCTCCGAGGTCTCAGGTTCAACCCCCGGCACCACCGTAAGCCAAGGCTGAGCAGGGCTCTGGTCTCTCGCTCTCATGTAAATAAATTAAAAAGAAAAAGAAAACCTAGGCTATCACAAGTAGTTGAGGCCTGGACCTCCCCCTCAGGCCCTTAAGGCCCACTCGGGACCCCAGAGCGCCCCTTCCCAGCCGCGCTGATGTCGCGCGAAGACGTTAGACGTTAACGCCTCGGCCGGCGATGGGCGGCGCTGAGGGCCGCGGCTTCCGGCGGCAAATAGCCGGGCCGCGCGTGGCGCCCCCCCACCCGCCCCGCACGGGCCTCTCCACGTGCCAACGCACCACTCGCGCAGGCCCGTTGAGGGGCTCCCCGACCGCGGCGGCGCAGACAGGAGAGAGCCCCCAGACCCGGCAGTGCGCGCCGGGGAGCCCTGAAGCGTCTCCTAGGTGCCCAGAAAGAGTTCGGCGAGGGGGAGGGGGCAGGGAGAGAGAGCCTTTCAGGTTAATCGGTCCTCGCTGACGATTGGTCAGGATTTTACTCTCCAAACCAATCACTTTAGGACGTGGGTGGGCCGGCCGAGATCGCTCACTCCCATTGGCTGAGTCGTTGCGTCGCAAAGGCTGCGTTTAAATGGAGAGTATCCGGGATTATTTTCTCCCCGCCGTGCGTGTCCCGGAAGTGACGCACGGCCCCGGCCGGGCAGCCGCCCAGCCCCCGCTTCCTTTCACGCTGTTTCTGCCTGTGGGTGGTTGTGGCCACCGTACCCAGAGGGAGGCGGCGGCGGCGGCGGCGGCGAATGATGCCTGGGAAACTCCTCTGGGGGGACATTATGGAGCTGGAGGCACCTTTGGAGGAGACCGAGAACCAGAGGAAAGAGAGGCAAAAGGTGCGTCGAGGATGGGCCGCGCCTTCTTGGGGGTTGCGACTGCTCGGGCCGGGAGGGGAGCTGTCCCTCACGCAGTCTGTCAGTCCCGGACCCCGGCGCCCCTCGGCCTCCCTGCGCGCCCCCGTCGTCCGCTCTGAGGCGGCGGCGGGGTGCTTCCCACTCCCACACCCCAGAACTGGAGGGGAGGGGGCGCCGGGCTTCGACCCCGGCCTCCGTGGCCTCTGGTTCCTTCCCGGTGGCGTTTGAGACGATGGACAGACTCGAGCTCCCAGCGCCGGGGAAGCTGGGTGGTGGTGGTGGCGGTGGTGGTTTCCTTTCCTTTGCTGCTCTGCAAACAGCGAGCTCCGTCGCCTGCATCTCTCGAGTGGTCTTGGAGAGGGAGCAGCCTGGGCTCCCCGGAGGTGGTGGTCCTCCTTCCCCGAGAGCCCCGCGGAGCCGCCTCGGCTTCACAGACGTTGCTGGGCTGCTCCGTGGGGGCAGCCCGCCCGCGGCCGTGAGGGAGATGTGGGCTGTGTGCTTAATAGCCGGCATTATCAGTGTTTTCATTCAGTACACCAGAGTTTGTTTAGTCTAATTCGTGCCAGACTTTTTTTTTTTTTTTTGCTGGTCACCAAGAAGTTTCAGCTAAATAAATTCCTACCCTCAAGGAGCCTGTAGGGAGTTACAGATGTTATCAGTCAACTCTTAAAAAATAAAATGGGAAAACAGTTGGAGAAGGTACTGAAACATGCATACATACAATTTTTACTGGGTGCGTATGACCTGAAGAAGAGAAAATAGGGCTGGAGGGAGGGGGAAAGGAAACTGTACTTGGCGAAGAAAATAAATGAATGAATGGATTTATTCTGTATCGTTCTAGGACGCTGTTCCTCCAACCTTATTCTAACCAAATAGTTTTTGGGGTGTTTTTTTTTTTTTTTTGGTCGTCATAAAACATGCCATAAAGTCGTGCCATGGTAGTCACTCAAGTATAGAGTTCTGTCACGTTAAGTACTTTCGTATTCCTGTGCAATCGCCATTCACCTGCACAAGTTTTTTTTTGTTGTTCTCCCAAACTGCAGCTCCCTGCCCACTGACCACCTCCCTTTTCTCCAGGGCCTGGTAGCCAACATTCTATTTGTTCTAAGAAGTTGGTGACTAGATACTTGGTGTAAGTGGGAGCCTGCAATGACCTTAATTTGGATGCTTTTTTTGTTTGTTTGTTTTAATGAAGATGCTGATTCTCAAACCCAGGGCCTCATCCATGCAAAGTTGGCACTCTGCCACCGAACTCTGCCCCATTCAGGCAGTACTTCTCTCTCCTTTTGCATCAGGATCCTGTACTTCGAGGTTTAGTTTCTGTCTTTTCTAATCACTAGTCTACAAGGACGGTCATCTCAGTTGTAGTTCTACCTTTACTGCCCAATTGCTATTTCCTATGTGTTCCTATTACTTCATTTTCCCTATATGTATTTCCCCACATAGTTCCCAAAAATTCCTGAGGGAACTGAGGATGTTTCTGTTCATTCTTCTATTACTATGTCATTGTAAATTGGTAGCTTTCACCTAGTAAGCTCTCTTGAAGTGCTAGTTCATTGTCTGTTAGCTAAGAAAGATAACTGCGGTTTGAAAATAAATCAGAGGAAGGACTAATAGAAACAGTTTTAATTAGGGGCCGAGTGGTGGCACACCTGGTTGAGTGCACATGTTACAGTGTGCAAGGGCCCCGGTTCAAGCCCCAGGTCCCCAACTGCAGAGGGAAAGCTTTGCAGTGATGAAGCAGGGCTGTAAGTGGCTCTGTTTCTCTCCCTCTCGATTTCTGGCTGACTCTTCTCCAGTAAATAAAGGTAATAAAAAATTAAATAAAAAAAGAAATAGCTTTAATTAGCACAGTGGTACGGCATTAACATGTAGATAACTTTGTGTTTGGGTATGTTGAGATCTGGAGCTGGGCCGTAGGTCTTAAGAACTGGAGTGTACGGGAGTCGGGTTAAGCGCAGGTGGCACAAAGCGCAGGGACCCGCATAAGGGTCCCAGTTGGAGCCCCCGGCTCCCCATCTGCAGGGGCGTCGCTTCACAAGCAGTGAAGCAGGTCTGCAGGTGTCTATCTTTCTCTCCCCCCTCTCTGTCTTCTTCTCTCTCCATTTCTCTCTGTCCTATCCAACAACAATGACATCAATAGCAACAACATAACTACGACAATAAAACAACAAGGGCAACAAAAGGGAAAATAAATATTAAAAAATTTTTTTAAAAAGTGAACACAAAGAGCAGATTGCATGAGCATGCACAGGAAGAGCAGGAGAGGATCCATTGAAGTCAGAAGTAAGAGGGTAATGAAAGGCTATAGAGTGTCCTAGGAACCAAGGAAGTAGAGTTGAGCAGTGTAGATGTGCTATGAAGCAGTGAATTTCATCACCTTAGAGGTTGCCAGGCTCGGACCCAAGGACTTACTTTCTTTGCATATCTTCTCCCTGAAGTGCAGGACCCAGGAGCAGTTCAAACCCCAGGCTGACTATAAATAACTTGTTTTTCTATAGAGACTGTGGGTTTAGGGAAATGTGGACTTGAACTAAAGATCAAGTGGCCCAACGTGATTGTATTGTCCTATGTTAATGTGAAACCACTGTTTACAAAACATTTTTACGTATTACTTTTCACAGCTACTCCTGCCTTATAGACTAGAAAGTTACTTGTGTCCTAGTCCAGGAGGTGGCGCAGTGGGTAAAGATTTGGACTCTGAAGCATGAGGTCCTGCGTCTGATCCCTGGCAGCACATGTACCAGAGTGATGTCTGGTTCTTCTCTCTCTTCCCACCTTTTCCACTAATAAAAAAATGTTAAAGAAGAAAGAAAATTAAGTGTGAAAGTATTCTGAAAAGTAATTTGAATCATAGTGACTTCTTTTTATTGCCACCGGAATTGTTGCCTGCACAACTCCATTGCTCCTGGTAGCCTTTTCTTTTCTCTGTCCCCTTCTTTCCTCCCTCCCTCCCTCCTTCCTTCCTTCCTTCCTTCCTTCCTTCCTTCCTTTTTTAAAATGTTTGTTTATTTTGGGTAGAGACAGAGGCATTGAGAGAAAAGGGGGAGATCATGGGGGAGATGTGTAGCACTGTTTGGCCGCTGGTGTAGCTTCCCCTCCACCCCCCATAGGTCTGGACCAGTAGCTTAAACCTGGATCCTTGAGCACTATAGTGTGTGCACAAGACCTGGTGTGTGCCCCCATTTCTTTTTCTTTTAATAGAAGGAGAGAGAGACAGAGAAGAGACACATGTGGCACTGTTTCACCACTTGTGAAGCTTCTCCTTTTGCAGGTGAGAGGACTGGGAACTTGAACCCAGGGCCTTGAGCATGACAACATGTGCACTCAGTGGGATGGGTCGTCACCCAGGCCCCCCCTTTTTTTTTTCTTTCTAGGATTTATTTTTTTTTTCCCTCATGGTAGTGGAGGGTGAGAGAACCCGAGCGTCACCTCAGTGGTGCCTGTGATGTCAGATTAAGTGCAGGACCACATGCTTGTAAGTCAGCGCTCTAGCAGTGCAGCCCCTTCCAAGCTGCTCATGGTGCAGATCTAGTGATTACAGTTTACACAACTCATCTCTGCTGTCAGATTTATTTTGAACATTTGACCAAATATTCTGAAGTGCTGAATTTCTAAATAATTTATTATTTTCTGCACATGTTAAAACCCTGAACATCAGCTTTGTTTGCATGCATACCGTGGTGTGTGTGGTGTGCTTGTGTGTTTACCAGAGCATTATTAAGCCCCATTTTATAGTGGTGTTGGGGATTGAACCTAGGACCTTTGGTACCTCGGGCATGAAAGTCTTTTTTGCATAGCCATTATGCTGTCTCCCCAGTCCATTAGTTTTGTATATTTTATTTATTTTCTTTTTGAATTTGGTAGGACATAGAGAAATTGAAAGAGAAAGGGGAGATAAGAGAGTCCTGCAGCCCTGCTTCACGGCTCACGTAGCTTCCTTGCTGTAAGCGGGGAGCAGGGATTTTAACCCAGGTTCTTACACATGGTAACGTGTGCACAGTTAGGTGCCACTGCCCAGCCCTCCTAGTTTTGTATTCTAAAGCTAAAGTTTGGAGGGCTGGGAGGTAGCTTTCTCAGTAAGTAAACATCTTAACCTATGTGGGGCTTTGGGCTTGAGCCTTGACACTACCTTTAACATCGTGGGTGGCAGGGTCGCAGAAGGGGAGATCACCATGGATGGTGGAGTAGTGCTGTGGTTTCACATCACTTCCCCCTCAAAAAAAAAAAAAAAAAAGATACAGGATAAAAAGTTGGGCAGGAGAGGTAGTTGAGCACTGTTGCCCATGCATAAATCCATGAGTTTGTTCTGTGGTGCAGCATGAAAGTCAGTAAAACTAAAGTTAAAGAACATATATTTGGGGGTGCGAGTTAAGTGGAGGTGGCGCAAAGCGCAAGGACCGGTGTAAGGATCCCTGTTTGAGCACCTGGCTGCCCACCTACAGGGGGGTCACTTTACAAGCGGTGAAGCAGGTCTGCAGGTGTCTGTCTTTCTCTCCCCCTCTCTGTCTTCTCCTCCTCTCCATTTCTCTCTGTCCTATTCAACAACAACGACATAAATACAAGGGCAACGAAAGGAAATAAATAAAATATTTTTAAAAGAACATATATTTTATGTTCTGTTAATTAAAAATTTAAAGATTTGAAAAAAAAAACAGGTTTACTAACTTGTCTTTCCTTAAGAATATAGCTGTCAGTTACTTTGGTTTTTTGTCGTTGTTCTTGCCCTTGTTGTTATTATTATTGTTATTATTGTCATTGGTGTTGTTGTTGGATTGGACAGAGAGAAATCAAGAGGAGGAGAGAAAGATAGATACCTGCAGACCTGCTTCACCGCTTGTGGAGCAATCCCCTGCAGGTGGGGAGCCAGGGGTTCAAACCGGGATCCTTGTGCTGGTCCATGTGCTTTGAGCCATGTGTGCTTAACCTGCTGCACTACTGCCCAGCTCCCTTTTTTTTTTTTTTTTTTTTTTTGTAAACTTGTTAATCGCCAGACTTCAGAGAGGAGAGCACGATGTAAAAAGAACATGGACTTTGAAGTCAGACAGAACTTGATTTTTAGTACTTCCCACATATAGGTCTTTTGCAAAAAGTCGCTCACCTCTATAGCCTTCTATTTCCTTTTCTGTAAAATGGCAAAGGTGATAAAGGTTCACTGCTCATCTATTCAGAATTCTTGGGGCATACAAAAGTGTTAACACCCTTTAGTGTTTGGGGACCCTGACTGATAATCTGACATTTTAATGTTAGATATCAGTATTCATACCGAGTAGAATCAACATTACAAATGACTTCACATTAGTTCAAGCAATTTTTGCCACCAATAAGTTCAAATCAAAGATTTTGTCTAAATAAGTTACAAAAAAACCTTGGTTTTCAGTACATCATGGATATAGGAATTACAGATAAGGGGTTTACATCTGTACTTTATAGAGTTGTTATGAAGATTTAAATGAGTTAAGTTGAAAACTTTAACTGTGTTGGCTAGGTAAATATTTTTACTATTTTTTTAATTATCTTTATTTATTGGATAGAGACAGCCATAAATCAAGAGGGAAGGGAGTGATAGGCAGAGAGACACCTGCAGCACTGCTTTACCACTTGCAAAGCATTCCTCCTGCAGGTGTGCACCGGGGGCTTGAGCCTGGGTCTTTGTGCATTGTAACATGTACACTCAGCCGGTGTACCACCACCACACCCCCTGAAAAAATTTGTTTATTAGAAGTTTGTGTTTGATTTTTTTTTTAATTTGTAAATTAAGGGTCTCATTTTCTGAAAAGTTACTGTTGGGCTGTCAAAAAAGTCATGGTGTACTTTTCTATATTTTAGTATGCAAAAATGTTTCATGACTTTCCTGACAACCTAATATTTTAATTTCCCTTAAGTCTTGATGAGATTAGAGGGATTGAGATTGGTAGTGATAGATAGTAGGTAAGGCTTAGGTTTGGGGTAAGCAACCAGTCTGGATCTCTACCAGGTGACTTTCAAACATAACAGATTGTGCTTTGCTGGCTGGGGAGTCATGCTCTAACTTGTAGAGTTTTAAAAGGAAACCTTGTGGGAGTCGGGCAGTAGCGCAGTGGGTTAAGTGCACGTGGTGCAAAGCACAAGGACCAGCATAAGGATCCCGGTTCGAGACCCCGGCTCCCCATCTGCAGGGGAGTCACTTCACAGGCTGTGAAGCAGGTCTGCAGGTGTCTGTCTTTCTCTCTGTCTTCCCCTCCTCTCTCCATTTCCCTCTGTCCTGTCCAACAATGACGACAACAATAGTAACTACAACAATAAAAAGAAACAATAAGGGCAACAAAAGGGAATAAATAAGTAAATTTAAAAAATAATATTTAAAAGGAAACCTTGTGACCACCTTGTCACTCTTTTTCTACAGAGTGACAGAAGGAAGTCAAGACACCATTATGACTCAGATGAGAAATCAGAAACAAGAGAAAATGGTGTTACAGATGACCTGGATGCTCCCAAGCCCAAAAGAGCTAAAGTGAAAGAGAAGTTAAATGGAGACACTGAAGAATCTAGTAGACTTTCAGAGGAGACTTCTCATAAGGCAAGAAGAAAAGACCTGTCTAATGGAGATATTGATGAATATGAAAAAAAATCAAAGCGAGTATCATCCTTAGATAGCTCTACTCATAAGTCAAGTGCTAATAAAATAGAGGAGGTATGCATTATTTCTTGTTTTGCATTTCACTTTATCTTTGAAATACAGGCTAATTCAATTTCCTGGACTAATTAGAATTGATTCTGTATTTCCTCCTTCGTGTCAAATACTCTTAGTTGAAACAAGGAGTCTCTTCAACTGAAGCCTGAGTCTTTTCCCCCTGGGTGAGATTCAGGGATGAAGGATGATCTAATCTAAACCATTCTGGTACTACAATTTTCTTTCTTCCCTTCCTTCCTCCCCCCCTTCCCTTCCTTCCTTCCTTCCTTCCTTCCACCATTCTTTCTTCTTTCCTTCTTTCCTCCTTTCCTTCTTACCAGAGCATAGGACTTACTCATCTCTGGGCTATCATGGTGGTGCTTGTGCTTAGTATTGAACCTGGGAACTCAGATAGAAGTCTCCCCAGCTCTCCATAAATAGTTTTTACAAATTGTTTCTTAATGATCATCAACTTGCTTGTCTTTTAATGTTATCAATAGTTCAGTCCCTAGGATAATTTAAATATATTTGACTTTAATTTGGGGAACACTGGGGGAAAATGTTAATTCCTTGCCTTATAATGTGTCTTTTTTTTGTTTGTGTGTGTGTGTGAATTAATTTTTTTGTCAAAAAGCCCATGTACCAGAAAATTAATCTAAATAAAAACCTACAAATGTGTGTTACTAGTCATGAAATGAATAATCAAGTTACAACTTGCTCTGTTGGGCTTCTGTTGATACGATGCTCTGTACTAGGCATAACTGTTATTTTTAGATCATATTCGGATTGAGAATTCTGCTTCCAAGAGTTTGGAGATAATCAAAAGATGTACTGAGATACATAAATAAGTATTCTTATTATAGTGATATTGTTGATAATAGCAAAAAATTAAATATCATAAATGCCTCATAATCAGTTGCTATAATGAAATATGTTATGTCCATGTAATAGAACATATATACCCTAAAGGGCTTGAAACAGTGTCAGAAAAATATTTGGTGTGTTTTATTACATGAGAGAGAGAAAAAAAGACTACAAAGCATGATTAAATCTTAACAGGAACAGCAATGAGATATGCTTAAATGACTTACAGTTAAATTTAATATTTTGTCTTTTATTAGGTTTCTGGTTTGGAAATTTGTGTGTTCTGGAATTATCATCTTTAAACACACAATTATTTGCAAGTAGACATAGTGTTTTTGTTTTATATGTAGATTGACTGCAGTTTTCAATAGCTATTAAATGATAATATCATGCCAATTTGTACACTATGTTAACTGCTCAAGTTAACAGAAACTTCCTTCTATTAGTGACCTAAAAAGAGCCATAGAAAAACTTTAAAAAATTTTTTAAATATATTTATTTATTCCCTTTTGTTGCCCTTGCTGTTTTATTGTTGCAGTTATTGTTGTTGTTATTGATGTCATCATTGTTGGATAGGACAGAGAGAAATGGAGAGAGGAGGGGAAGACAGAAAGGGGGAGAGAAAGATAGACACCTGCAGACCTGCTTCACCGCCTGTGAAGCAACTCTCCTGCAGGTGGGGAGCCAGGACCTTTAACTGGGATCCTTATGCTGGTCCTTGCGTTTTGCACCACATGCGCTTAACCTGCTGCAGTACCACCCGACCCCCAGAAAAACTTTTTAAGTGGTCCGGGAGGTGGTGCAGTGGATAAAACATTGGATTCTCAAGAGGTTCTGAGTTCAACTCCTGGTAGCACATGTACCAGAGTGATGTCTGGTTCTTTCTCTGCCTGTCTTTCTCATAAATAAATAAGTAAATAAATAAATGGAGAAAAGCTTTTTAACTCTTAATTTTAAGAAAAGGGTTACTTTTCTCTTGCGACTTTCTTTTAGAACTAGTAGATAGACTTGTATTAATCTTTGTTATTAATGTATATCTATGGGTATAGGATTAAATATAGTTCTTTTGTAGTATCTTATCAAGTGGATATATTTTAACTTCTGTAGTAGATTTTTTTGTTGTTGTTTTTTTGCCACTAGGATTATCACTGGAGCATGGTTCTAGCATGATAATTTCACTGCTCCTGGTGGTCTTTTTAAAAAAAGTTTTTTCCATTCTAGAAACAGAAACAGGGAGAGAGAAAGAGACCTGTAGTATTGCACTACCAGCAATGAAGTTCACCTCCTATGGGTAGGAGCCAGGCCTTGAACCTGGGTCCTCTACACATGGTAATGTATGTGCCTTACTAGGTGCTCCAGTGCCCGGTGTTGTAGATTATTTCTGAAAGGAGTTTTGTGTTTCTAAATATAATGTGGTGAATGTATTCATAAGTTAGTTTGCTACTTAAAGGGATATTTGTAAAATTAAGAGAATTTATCTTTTTTTCTTTTTTTATGAGTTGAAGCTAAAGTTGATGTGTTTACTGAAACTAAAATGGTAAATGCTCAGTTTAATATGAATTATTTTAGTTAGAACTTTGATTCATTTTGACAGACTCTAACACGTGAACAGAAGGAAGGGGCCTTCTCCAATTTTCCTATTTCTGAAGAGACTATAAAGCTTCTAAAAGGTACGATGAATTTTAGTGGCTACATCACTGAAAGCCTACAGCTAGATTTTATAAAATTCTTGTGCCATTCCTGACGAAAGCGGAGAATGTGGGAAGCGTTGAGAAGTGGCTCTTGTTTAATTGCAGTTATTTCTGCATCATGTTTTGATGTTCTGAACTGCTTTTAACTTTAAAGAATTAGTTATTTGTCAAGAGTTCAAACAAGATTTTCTTTTTAAAGTCTATTTTTGTAAATCCTCTTTGGACAGAAATAACTGTAAATAACACTAGGTGTTATATCTTTAGGCTGACAGTGAGGAACCATAATTGTCATTTTCAGTATTTTCCTAGCACTTGTCTTAAATAAATATTTCAATGAAAATCTCATTTTACAGGTCGAGGGGTAACATATCTCTTTCCTATTCAAGTTAAAACCTTTGGTCCTGTATATGAAGGAAAAGATTTAATTGCTCAAGCACGTACAGGAACAGGAAAGACATTCTCTTTTGCCATCCCCTTGATTGAAAGACTCCAAAGAAATCAAGAGACAATTAAAAAAAGCCGCTCACCAAAGGTAACCATTGCAGAGAGTGAAAGGTTTAAATATGACTCTAATGGAGAGGGAAAGAAAAAGAGTATGTTCAAATTAAACTCAAGTATTCCCAGGTTAGAAAAGTTAACCCCAGTGGCATAAAATAAAAGTTTGGGCCCTAAAATGAAACAGAAATACTGTTATTTTTTAACTCAAGTCTCTGTAACATAGCTAGTTAAGTAGGTACTATACTTATGTATGGGTCCGTAGGTGTCTTTAATAAGTGTGTATTGTGAAGCCAGCATATCTTTTTGTAGTATTTTCAGCTAGTATACTTAATGATTTTTCTTCTCTCTTAAATTATTTTTATTATTTAATTTATGTTAGAAATTTTCCTTTGGTGGGGGAGGGGAGGTTATCACCTGGCTGGTGTGCCTACTTTGCTGTTCATGTCCCAACCCAAGTATGAGCCTCATCCCCACTGCATGGGGGAGGGAGGTGCAGTGACTTGGTGTCTTTCTGTATCTTTCGGTGACCCCCCTTTCTTTTCTTTCTTTCTTTTTTTTTTTAACCAGAACACTATTCAACTCTGGTTTATTGGTTTATGGTAGAGTGGGGAGGACTGAATTTGGGAGCTCAAAACTTCTTTTTCATAACCTCTATGCTATCTCCCCTACCCTGTGTCTCTCTCATTGTCTGAAAAAGTCATCATGGAATAACGAAGCATTGAGACAATAGAAAAAGAGGCAGGGGAAATGGCTCGGGGTAGAGAGAGCATTGGGTTTGAGTGCCTGAGGTTTGACCCCCAGTGCTGCATGTACCAGAGTCAGGGATGCTCTGACATCCCTTTCCTTCTGTCTCTCCCTCCCTCTCCTTTCTCCTTCTCCTCTCCTCCTTCCTCACCCTTCCCCCAACTCATATATAATAGATAAAAATAAATCTTTTCAAAAAATAAACAAAAAGAGGAAAAAAAATAGACTGTTTCCCTAACCTACTCCTCTTTCTTAATCTTGATCTTTGCTTTTAAACAATGAATTTCCTAAAGAGGTATTTATTTTGATCACTAAGTAAGTAATAATTATTTCAGTGTCTGGTGTTTTGAGATGATGCTATTATAGAAATATATTGCTATTCCATATGATATTATAGGTACTAGAGTTCTGTCTTAATTTGTAAGTAGTAAAACAAAAAAACAACAAAAAAAAGAGAATTAGTGAAATTGTAGCTTCAATATTGACCTTTTGAGGACCTTTGTTCACTTGAAGGTTCATAAGTGTGTAAAAGATGAGCCAGACAATTAAGTTATCTGGTAGAACGCACATTATTGTGAATGAGACACTAGTGTGAGCCTGGCACGACATTGGGTTGCACCAGGGGAAGCTCTCTGGATCATGGAGTGGTGCTGAGATACCACTCCTTTCTGTCTTCTCTGCCTTTCAAATTTCCTTCTTTCTCTAAGTAAATTAAAAAAAGAAAGAAAAAAGTCAGCATCATATTTGGAACAGATATGTGACTAAAAGTAATTTGTTCTTTATGGGATTACTAGACAGTGTTACAGTGTAAGAGTCATTGATATAAGTGAATTAGATTATAGGGGTTTTGTGTCTGTTGGACCAAAAGACAAACCTAGAGTTATGTTTGGTGAAATTAGGAAAGACTGCTACAAATAATAGAAACAAAATACACTCCCAACACTGCGTAAGATTTTTTTTTTTAATGCTAGAAAGTCATTATTGATTCTAGTGCCATCATTTCTAGCTCTTTGATGTTACACATGCACACGTACCACTGGTGTTACTACTATTGTTTTGTTTGGCTTATATTGTTGCTGGGGTTTGAGCCTGGGACCTTTGGTGTCTCAGGTGTGAAAGTCTCTTTGCACCACCACTATGCTATCTCCCCAGTCCTTTTCCTCCCCCTCTTCTTCTTCCTTCTCCTCTTCCTTCTCCTCTTCCTCCTCCTCGCTATCTCTCTTTCTATGAGAGAGCGAGAACAAGAGAAAGAGAGAGATACATTTCTTTTTTTTTCTTTAAGAAAGGATTAATTAACAAAACCATCGGGTAGGAGGGGTACAACTCCACACAATTCCCACCACCCAGTCTCCATATCCCACCCCCTCCCCTGATAGCTTTCCCATTCTCTATCCCTCTGGGAGCATGGACCCAGGGTCATTGTGGGTTGCAGAAGGTAGAAGGTCTGGCTTCTGTAATTGCTTCCCCGCTGAACATGGGCATTGACTGGTCGGTCCATACTCCCAGTCTGCCAGAGAGAGATATATTTCACCAGAACATCACTCTGGCACATATGATACTAGGGATTGAACTTGGGACCTCATGTTGAGAGTTCACACAGCACAACCTCTTGGGCTGCAAGTTTTTTTTTTAGTTTTTTTTTTTTATCAAGTGTTACTGGGAATTCAATCCACGTCCTCAAACATGCAAGGTGTGTCCTTTACTGCAGTTGGTCAGTGCTTTTAGTTTCATTTAAAACATTTTTAATTTTACTTGTTTGTTTATTTTAACCAAAGCACTGCTTAGCTCTAGCTAAGCAGTGACTTTGTATTTTATTTTTTAATTATATTTATTTATTTACTGAATAAAGACAACCAGAAATTGAGAAGGAAGGTGTGATAGAGAGGGAGAGAGACAAAGAGACACCTGCAATACTGCCCCATCATTTGCAAAGCTTTCCCTCTGCAGGTGGGGACTAGGGCTCGAACCAAGGTCCTTGCAAATTATAACTTGTGCTCAACTAATTGTGCCATCACCAGCCTCAAATTTGTGACTTTGGAGCCTCAACCATGAATGTTTCTTTCTCTCTCTCTTTTTCTTTTTTTGTAGAACCATTATGCTTTCTCACTGCCCAATAGTCTTAATTTATTAAAGACTCAATTTTCTCAGTTTTAAAATTAAGATAATACTACCTCATTGGTAGCAAGTTAGAAAATCCACATAAAGCATTATTAGTACCTAAGTGAGCATTCTAACAAATATCTATTATTTGAGTATCTGCTCCTTAGAAGGCATTGTGCGAGAAATCTAGAAACCCAAAATGATGTAAATCCCTGCCTTCATGGAGCTTGCATTTTAGTGGGTAGGGCAGACCTTAAACAAATAGAATATATGTATCTGTGAATTTGTCATGGCATAAATCCTAAGGAGAAGTAGTTAAGCATGTGCAAGAGAGTATAAACATAAGGTTAAGAACTTCAGTGAAAAAATAGATAGTATAATGCAGTGTTACTTCAGTGAAAACATTAAGAACAGTAATTTATAAAGGAATGATCTAAGGGAACTCAGGGAGGATATAATAAATACGAACTTATTATCTGTGCTATATATCTTTAAATACTATGACATTAATATTTAGATTGCTAGGTTTAAATGCACCTGGAAAAAAAAAAACCAAAAAAAAAAAAAAACACAGTTTGAATTTAGATACATCTAAAAAAATTCAGTTTGAATTTAGATACATCTAGGAAAGTATCTTTTTATTTTTTTAAACCTCTTGTTCAGGTACTTGTTTTGGCTCCTACAAGGGAACTGGCAAACCAAGTAGCCAAAGACTTCAAAGATATAACTAGGAAGCTCAGCGTTGCATGCTTTTATGGTGGAACATCATATCAAAGCCAAAGTGAGTAAATATACTGACAGTAGCGCACAAATCTATTAAAGAAGTCATGTGAAAAAAAGTGTTTGATTTTACATTATTGATGAATCTTTTCTCTCACAGTTAATCATATTCGAAATGGTATTGACATCCTGGTTGGGACGCCTGGGCGTATCAAAGACCACCTGCAGAGCGGCCGATTAGATCTTTCTAAGCTGCGCCATGTTGTGCTCGATGAAGTGGACCAAATGTTAGATTTAGGTTTTGCTGAACAAGTTGAAGATATTATCCATGAATCTTACAAAACTGGTATAGCCTACTTCAAAATAAGCACAATTACTGTCTAATCTAGAAGCTTAATGTTAATTTTATTATTATGTTACATTGTATCCAGTGTTTTGTTAAAACTAAAATTATTGGGTAAATATTCACTTTCTGAATAACAAAGTACAGTAGTATGCTTTAACTGTTTTTTAAGTTTTCTGTACTTCCATTTGTAATTTTCAGTTAAGAGATTAGCTTAAACCTTTTGGCTTCAGTTTTCTTCATATTGTCCCTCAGTTTTGAAAATTTTAACAATTACAATGAAGTTTGTTCAAACTTTCTTAAGTTGGAGGGGAACTTTTAAGAGCTGACTGTCATGGGATACCAAGAAAGCATTTGAATTCTTTTTATTTATTTAAGATTCTGAAGACAATCCTCAGACTTTACTTTTTTCTGCAACTTGCCCACAGTGGGTATACAAAGTTGCAAAGAAATACATGAAATCCAGATATGAACAGGTTGACCTTGTTGGAAAAATGACTCAAAAAGCTGCAACTACTGTGGAAGTAAGTAGTTTTACAGCATGATAGATTTTTTTTTTTTTTAGATTTTTTTTAATTGTGGGGGGTAATGGTTTCTAGTCAACAGTAAAATACAGTAGTTGGTGCACATGTAACATTTCTCAGTTTTCCACATAACAATCTAACTTCCCTCCCCCCAGGTCCTCTGCCATCGTGTTCAGGACCTGAACACTCCCCCCCCCCCCGAAGTTTTTCACTTTGGTATAGTACACCAGCATGACAGATTTTAGATTTTGGTTGATGTTTTGACATGTATTCAAGCTAAATTTAAATTTTGGTTACCAATCTCTCTTTTTTGCTCATACACCTGCAGCCTGGCTTCACTCGTGAAGCTTTCCCCCAGTAGGTAGGGACTGGGGTGCTTGAACCTGAGTCTTTGCACATGGTGACATGGGAAAATCTGGTAGTTTTGATGCCATGAAAATTTAAGCCAGTAGTATATTAAGAGAGAAAAAAAGACTTTTTGATTTGATAGTTGTATGTATATAGATGAAAATAGGGTAAATGAAGAATAATGAAATTTAGAAATAAAATACAGCGGTTAGAAAGAATAATTTTGCTTAAAAATAAAAGAAAGAAAAATGCAACAATTTACTGACCTTTTAAAATTGCCACCAGGGTTACTGCTGGGGCTTGATGTTTATAGGATAAATCCACTCCTCTTGATGGCCATTTTTCCTTTTAATTTAATAGGAAAGGGAAAAATTGAGAGGGGACTGGTGGAGAGGGGGAGAGAAAGGGAGAGGAAGAGAGAGACAGACCTGTAGACCTGCTTCACTGCTTATGAAGCTTCTTTTCCTGTAAGTGGAGACTGGGGAGCTTGAACCCCAATCTTTGAGCATAACACGTACACTTAACCAAGTATGTCATCTCTTGGCCTCAATTTATTTATTTTTAACCAGAACACTGCTTAGCTCCGACTTCTAGTGGTGCGGGAATTGAACCTGGGACCTTAGGCCCTCAGGCTTGAAATTCTTTTACATAGCCGTGATGCTGTCTCCCCAGCCCCATATTTTTATCCTAACACATGAATTTATTGTCACTGGGGGGAAAAAAAGCAAATTTTTAATACCTAATGTCTGAATTATCCCAATTGACATTTTTGTAATAGCTTGTATCTGGATCCAAATAAGAGCCTTTATTATGCCACTGATCAATCTTCTTCTAGCGTTTGCCCCACTGATCAATATGCACCTTGAGTCTTAAAATCTACAGGTTCCCTTGTATCACTTTTTCTTAGAGAATTTTTTTTTTTTTTTTTTTTGTAACCAAGCACTGCTCAACTCAGGTTGGTGGTGCTAGGGATTGAATCTGAGATCTTGAGAGTCTTGAACATGAAGTCATTTGCATAGCCACTGCTATCTCCCTGGGCCTCTATAGAGAAATTTCTGTTGGAAAGGACTGGCATTTGTCTTAAGAATTTATCACTTTCTCAGTTTTGCTATTGCTTCCCTGCGGTGCTATTTAACATGCTGTACCATGTTCATTTTTCCTGAGTCTGTTGGTTGGATTTTTTTTTTTTTAAGGTATGTAAGTCTGTCATGGGTGGTACAAACCAGTTTTCTTATTTGTGTTTTTCTCTGTTTTCCAGGCTGATATAACTTACGTTCCTTTTAGAAAAACAATTTTCTTGTGATATATGTTAAAATTCATAGATTTAAAATGTGAAGTATAAATTTGTTCTCAATGTTTTATGAAAAGTTCAAATATAGTAAAGATTTTACAGTGAATACTCACATACCTGCCATCTAGATTCTGCCACTAACGTTTTATTGTTATGTGCTTTAATACATTTACTCATTCCTACAGTCTTAATTTTTCCTTTCAAGTTATAGAGACTAGAATGTTCTTGTCATAAGTATTTTATCATGCATATCTTATAAGTAGAGCTTATTACCTACTTTTTAAAATACTTTTAAAAATAAGGTGAAATTCACATAGCTAAAATGAATCATTTTAGTATATAATTCAGTGTCCTTTAGTACATTGATGAAGATGTATGACTATCACTCCCCAAACACTTTTATCACCCAAAAGAACTCTTTAAATTTTTAAATTTTAAATCAGAATACCACATAGCCCTGGTTCTTGGTGGTATTATGGATTGAACCATAATACCGTGGTACTCTAGCATGCTAGCACAGTGTATCTTCTGATGCCTCCATGACCATTGAACGTTCTTCATTCCTTTCTCTCCTTAATCCCTGGTAACCACCAATTTGCTTTCTGCCTCTATGAATTTACTTATTCTGGATATTTTATGTAGATGTAATTATACAGGCCTTGGCAGTGGCGAATGGAGCAGTGTAATCATATAATTATTGTTTAACACCTAAGATTTATACACAATGAAATGCAAAAATTTAGCTGTATATCTGCTTAGTTTTGACAAATGCATATATGTTTAAGCCAAACCGAAGTCAAGATATATTGTGTATATCATGATCCCAGAAAGATCCTTTATGCCCCGGCTTGATCAGTACCCAGTCTAGATGCAACCACTACTGTGATTTTATTTAACCATGGATTAGTATTTTTTATTAGTTTTTTTTTAATTTAGTTTGTTTTGTTTTTGTTTTTTACCAGAGCACTGCTCAGCTCTGGTTTATGGTGGTGCAGGGGATTGAACCTGGGACTTTGGAGTCTCAGGCATAAGAGTTTCTTCACAGAACCATTATGCTATTTACCCCGCCCATATAGATTAATTTTGACTGAGAAATTATCTCCCAAGAAAAATAATTTAATTTTGAACAGATGGGAAAAATGTAAAAGAAATTTTTCAATAATTTTAATGAAGTAAATAATGACTTTTTTTTTCTCCTTCAAAGCATCTAGCCATCCAGTGTCATTGGTCTCAAAGACCAGCAGTTATTGGAGATGTCCTTCAAGTCTACAGCGGATCTGAAGGACGAGCAATCATTTTCTGTGAGACCAAAAAGAATGTAACTGAAATGGCCATGAATCCACACATAAAACAGGTAAGGTTTTTGTTTTTTTCATGTTTTCTCTAATTGAGATTATAGAGATGAATCACTGAACATAAAAATCATTGTGTCAGATTTGATCATCATTCCTATAGTTTAGTTCAGAAAGAAGTTGTAGACACCCTCTTATGATCTGCTAAGTCAGTCTTTTCTTCTTCCTTAGGTAGATAGATAAACAGACCATAGCACTGAAGCTTCTTTCAGTGTGGTAGGGCCTTGGCTCACACACGTGGCAGAGCACAGTACACTATTGCTGACCCCCTGTTCCTTCTTTTTAGAAAGTGGTACTAGACTTTATCTGTGTATTGTCAATGAGGCCTCACCCCAGCATGATTCCACTGCTTCCAGTGGAGTCGAGGATGAGACAGGGACACAGAGAAAGACACCAGAGTACTACTCTACCTCTCAGGAGGCTTCCTGTTTGCATGATACTGTCTTATGTCTAGGGGCTTGAACTCAGATCCCTGCACATGGTGAAGTGCGTAATCTCCCAGCCCCCCTTTCAATTACAGTATTATCCTAGTATATTTGAGGTATGCAGGTGTGTGTGTGTGTGTGTGTGTGTGTGTGTGTGTGTGTGTGTGTGTGTGTGTGTAAAACATTTGTATCTGGAGGAATATCCACTGGACTTGTAGCAATAAATTATTGAGGGGAGATTTTAGATTTTATAATAAATACTTTCTGTAATGTTTGGTTTAAAAAGAGTAGGTGCTTTATTATAATTGGAAAACAAATTGAAAAGCAACAAAAGAACTCAGACTGGTATTTGGGTGTTTTATAAGTATGAACTATGCACTTAATTTCCCCCCCTTTTTCCAAATAGAACGCACAGTGTTTACATGGGGACATTGCACAGTCACAAAGGGAAATTACACTGAAAGGCTTCAGAGAAGGTAGTTTTAAAGTTTTGGTGGCTACCAATGTGGCTGCCCGTGGTTTGGACATTCCTGAAGTTGACCTGGTGATTCAGAGTTCTCCTCCACAGGTAGGAAGTAAGATTTGACTTGAGAAAAATAAGCACAATTATAAAATTTTTCAATTTTATTTTCAAAGTACTGTTTTGGGTTTGACAAGTATGTTTATTCTCCTAACCACTTTTGCTCATTTGGAGTTCAAATAATCAGAATCTTGAACTTTTGCAAATGATTTACTTAATTAGTTGTATAGAAAAATATTTAACCTTTTCATATAAAGAGCTCTGGGGGTCTGGGTGGTGGCACAGTGGATGAGCACACATGTTATGATGTGCAAGGACCCAGGTTCAAGTCCCTGGTCCCCACCTGCAAGAGGAAAGCTTTGCAGGAGGTGAAGCAGTAGTACAGGTGTCTATCTCTCCCTCTCTATCTCCCCCTTCCTTCTTGAATACTGTCTGTCTTTATACAATTTTAAAAAAAGTAAGAAAAGAAGAAAGAAGAGCTAGGATGAGATGGATGAAAGGTTTTATTTATATTTTAATAAATTTTTAAAGATTTTTAAATATTCCCTTTTGTTGCCCTTGTTTTATTGTTGTAGTTATTGTCGTCATTGTTCGATAGGACAGAGCTATATAGAGAGAGGAGGGGAAGACAGAGCGGGAGAGAAAGATAGACTCCTGCAGACCTGCTTCACTGCTTGTGAAGTGACTCCCTTGCAGGTGGGGAGCAATGGACTCAAACCAGGATCTTTACGCCAGTCCTTGCGCTTTGTGCCACCTGTGCTTAACCCGCTGTGCTACTGCCTGACTCCCTATTTTTATAATTTTTAAAAATTATCTTTATGTGTTGGAGAGAGACAGAAATTGAGAGGGGAGGGGATAATAGAGAGGGACAGAGACTGAGAAGCACCTCCAATATTGCTTCATCACTTGCAAAGCTGTCCTTCTGCAGGTAGGGACTAGGGGCTTGTACCCAGGCCCTTGCACATTGTAACGTGCACTTCACCAGGTGCAACACCACTGAGCCCCTAGATGAAAGGTTTTAAATCATATCCCTTGAGGGTTGGGTAATGGTGCATCTGGTTAAGCACACATATTACCCTGCACAAGGGCTGAGATTCAAGCCTCTGTTTATGAGTGCTAAAGCAGGTCTGCAGATGTCTTTCTTCTCTTTTCTTTCCTCTCCTCTCCTCTCCTCTCCTCTCCTCTCCTCTCCTCTCCTCTCCTCTCCTCTCCTCTCCTCTCCTCTCCTCTCCTCTCCTCTCCTCTCCTCTCCTCTCCTCTCCTCTCCTCTCCTCTCCTCTCCTCTCCTCTCCTCTCTTCTCTTCTTTTCTTTTCTCTCCAGGGTTTTTGCTGGGGCTCTGCCTGCACTGTGAATCCATTCCCCTGCGGCCATGTTTTCAAATTTTTGGTTAGGATAGAGAGAAATTGAGGGGGATGGGGAAGATAGACACCTGCAGACCTGCTTCAGCTCTTGTGAAGTGATCCCTTTGTCAGTGGGGAGCTGGGGGCTCGAACCGAGATCCTTGTGAGGGGCCTGTGCTTTTTACTGTGTGCTTACACTGGTGTGCCACCATCTACCTCCAGCCTTTCTTCTCTCACTGTTTCCCCTCTTCTCTCAATTTCTCTCTGTCCTATCAAATAAAAATAGAAAGAAAAAAAATTAGCCCCTAGGAGTGGTGGATTGGTAGTGTCAGCACGAGCTCCATTGATAAATCTGGTGATAAATAAATAATAAATAAAATTCCCCATTATTCTAGTACTTAAATGTGAAAGTTCTTTAAGATATTGAAAAGACAACTATTAGTTACAGTAATTTTGTTATTAGAGTTATTATTTAGGGGAAGGAAAAATAGCTCAATGTGTTAGAGTGTGTTTAGTATACTTGAGGCTCAGAGGTCCCAGGTTCAACACCATAAGCCAGAGCCAAGCACCGCACTAGTCTCTCCTCTTTCTTTCTGTATCTCTTATTAAAATAAACAGATCTTTTAAAAAAACAATGATTGGGCGGGAGTAGATAGCATAATGGTTATGCAAAGAGGCTCTCATGTCTGAGGCTCTGAAATTCCCAGTTCAGTTCCCCACACTACCATAAACCAGAGCTAAGCAGTGCTCCAGTAAAAAGAAAAAAATAATTATTACATTTATTACTTTGGGATGACTATGATTTGTCAGATTTTTTTTTTTTTTAATTTCCCACTTTGATTTTTAGGATGTTGAGTCCTATATTCATCGCTCTGGACGCACAGGCAGAGCTGGCCGGACAGGAATTTGCATATGTTTTTATCAACCAAGAGAAAGAGGCCAACTAAGATATGTGGAACAAAAAGCAGTAAGTAGATTCTAATTATTTCAGGCTTACTTATTATCTAAATGGCACTTTAGAAAATAATTCTTTTTATATTTGTTCTCACAAGTCTTTTCTCAGTTTTAACTGCATTTGGAGAGCTAAATGTACATTAGCTGCAAGACTTTGTTTTAATACAGCATTTATTGTGAAGACAGAAGAATTGACTAATTTTTCCCTTGAATTTCTCCCTTTATACTAAAAACTCAGAATTGCATTGTGATTTCAGTACCTGTTTGCTCACCCTTGCACGTAGGTAACTATGATGTCTTGGCTTAATGGTTAGGATTTTATTGAGTGATAGTAACAATAGTCACTTTCTAAAAGAAACTTCTTATTTTTAGAGGTCTGGATTTTTGGGTGCCATTTCATTTTTCTTTTTAAAATGAAATCTGCTTTTATATATTAATTATTTATAAAATGAGGTGAGGTATTAAGGGGGGAAAAAGTTGATTGTACAAACTACCTTTTTTCCTAATCAACTCTACTTAGCAAGTGGAATTCCATGATATAGTTAAGGGACACTTAATACTTTCTCTCTCTTTTTAGAACTTATAATTGAGTTATTAAAAAAAAATACAGATCTTTTGATCTGCTAGGGCTTGGAAGTCTTTAAGTCCAAGAAATGGAAATTCAACAAACTATATTAATTTAGAAATTAATTGTAAAAACTTCCATTTTTCTTTAATGTAATTCTTTCATTTTCAGGGAATTACTTTTAAACGTGTAGGTGTTCCTTCTACAATGGATTTAGTTAAATCTAAAAGCATGGATGCCATCAGGTATGCTTTCTGACTTGCTGAATGGTTTTTTCTTTTGTATTAGGCTATTCATCTTTACATTCCTCTAATGCAAATATCAGAAAATTTAATCTCCAGTTTTACCAGCAGACATTTAGTTAAGTTAAATTATGAAAGCGTTACTCTTTTCCCATTCATTCTTTATGTTTCTTCTCTTTGTTCTGACCAAGAAACTTTACTATTTTTAAACCATAGGTCCCTGGCTTCCGTTTCTTATGCTGCTGTTGACTTTTTCCGACCATCAGCTCAGAAACTGATAGAAGAGAAAGGGGCAGTGGATGCTTTGGCTGCAGCATTAGCCCATATCTCTGGTGCATCAAGTTTTGAACCACGGTCTTTGATTACTTCTGATAAGGTAGAAATCTGTGAGAAAAGTTTATATGATTGAAATGAGAAAAGATGAAAATTTTAGCTATCTGGAGGAGAATAAACAGGAAATCTTTGCATAGTGCTTTGTTAACTAAGAAGAGCATACTAAAATCTTTTTTTTTTTTTTCTTTTAACCAGTGTACTGCTCAGCTCTGGTTTATGGTGGTGCAGGGGATTGAACCTCAGACTTTGGAGCCTCAGGCATGACAGTCTCTACATAACCATTATGCTATCTACCCCTGCCCCCTAATCTATTCTTCATATATATATATATATATATATATATATATATATATATATATATATATATATATATTTTTTTTTTTTTTTTGTAATTTTATTTATCTTCCCTTTTGTTGCCCTTGTTGTCTTTTTATTGTTGTTGTAGTTGATGTCGTCGTTGTTGGATAGGACAGAGAGAAATGGAGAGAGGAGGGGAAGACAGAGAGGAGGAGAGAAAGACAGACACCTGCAGACCTGCTTCACCACCTGTGAAGCGACTCCCCTGCAGGTGGGGAGCCTGGGGCTTGAACCGGGATCCTCATGCTGGTCCTTGCGCTTAGCGCCACCTGCGCTTAACCCGCTGCGCTACCGCCGGGCTCCCTATTCTTCATATTTTTTAAACATATTTACTTATTCATTTTTGTTGTCCTTGTTGTTTTATTGTTGCCTCTGCTCCTCTCTGTCTCTCACCTATCAATCAATCAATTAATAGTTAATCATTAAAAATACTAAGAGGAGGATAGTCTAATAAGCTGTGGGAAAAAATAATAAAGACTGAAGTCAATAAATTAATAGTTAATCATAAAAATAATAAAGAGGAGGATGGTCTAATAAGCTGTGGGGAAAAAATAATAAAGAGACTGAAGTCAGGATTTTCTGTTTATAGGTATAAAGGTATAGGTGCTTGTGTTTAATACCATCTGAATTGGGCTGCATCCCCCACCCCTTTGGTTACAAATATCAAAACAAAGCAAACCAGAAATGCTGGCTGTAAGTGGTTTAAGTATTGATTACTTACTGTCTCATGAGTAAGAAGACCTGTGTGGGTAAGAGATGATGAGAGGGTAGCATGGAGAGAGATTGATTTATGGGAGAGGGGAGCAAAAACCATGGCAGGTATACTTATTTGTTGTATTATGTGATAGAGTATAAATGAGTACAGCTAGGTATCTAATGTTTCCACCTGCCCATACTAATGGTTTAGTCAAATTTTATTTTGCTGGGAGTGACATAGTACATCCTATCTATTTTATTTTTATTTATCTATTTTAAAATTTTTTATTTATAAAATGAAAATACTTGACGAAAACCATACTATAAGAAGGGTACAACTCCACACAGTTCCCACCACCAGAACTCCATATCCCAGCCCCTCACTTGATAGCTTTCCTATTCTTTATCCCTCTGGGAATATGGACCCAGGGTCATTATGGGGTGCAGAAGGTGGAAGGTCTGGCTTCTGTAATTGCTTCCCTGCTGAACATGGGTGTTGATGGGTCCATCCATACTCCCAGCCTGCCTCTCTCTTTCCCTAGTGGGGCAGGACTCTGGAGAAGTGGAGCTCCAGGACACATTGGTGGGGTTGTCTACCCAGGGAAGTCCAGTTGACATCATGGTAGCATCTGGAACCTGGTAACTGAAAGAAGAGTTAACTTACAGAGCCAAACAAATTGTTCACTAATCATGAAACGAAAGGCTGGAATAGTTCAGATGAAGATCTGGGGGGTCTCTGTTTTGTAGATTGCTAGTAGGCCTATTTTAATTATATTCCAAAGGGACCATGACTATACTAGTTTTTTTTTTTTTTTTATTGGGGAGTTAATGTTTAACATTCAACAGTAAATACAGTAGTTTGTACATGCATAACATTCCTCAGTTTCCCATATAACAGTACAACCCCCACTAGGTCCTCTGTCCTTCTCGGATCTGTATTCTCCCTACAAGTTTTTTTTTTCCCCCTGAGCCTAACATCTGATATGCAGGTGGGTCTAAGTTACTGTCTGGGGAGATGATATCATGGCTGGAAAAGGGACTAGAAAGCTGGTCAGGGAAGAGAGTAGCTCACAAATATGGGAAAGGTGTATAAATACTGTTGACTGTAAATCCTATTGATTTGATGTGATCTGGGGCCCATAGTCAGCTTAGGAGCCTATGTGACCTCTGCATCCCTGTAGATCTATGCTCACATTCTGTGGTCATGAGTTAGGAACATTTCAAGCTGCCCCAATTTTAGGACACATCTTTCTCAGGAGTAAAATAGACTATGTTGTCCAACCTCCCTTCAGAGGATGGAACATTCTCTACTGCTGTTGATCCACGTTGAGGGCAAGGTCCTATGGGGCCCACAAAGGGGTCTATTGTGTTGTTCCTGATAGAGATGACTGGTAACAATGGAGAGAGGGAACTATTTGAAATCCTCTCTATTTTAAAATGAGGATCCAGTTGAAGTTTGTATGTTACAGTTGTATTTCTATGAAATTATTTTCTACTGGGGCCAGGCTGTGGTACATCTGGTAGAGTACACATACTACAATGTGTAAGGACTCGGTTTAGGCCCCTAATCCCTAAATGCAGATGGGGGAAGCTTCATGAATAATGAAGCAGGTCTGTAGGTGTCTCTTTCCCCTTTCCCTCTCAATTTATCTCTATCTCTGTCCAAAATAAATAAATAGAAATTTTTTCCAACAAGGGCAACAAAATGGGAAAAATAGCCTCGAGGAACAGTGGATTCCTAGTGCTTCACCGAGCCCCAGCGATAATCCTGGAGGCAAAAAAAAAAAAAAAAGAAAAAAAATTTCCTATTGTACTTGTGTGTGTAAGAGGAAGATAAGAGAATGGCTCCAATATGATGTCTTTCATGTTTTTTTAATATGTATTTATTTTCCCTTTTATTTTTCATTGTTGTTGTAGTTATTATTGTTAT
Organism: Erinaceus europaeus; assembly: GCF_950295315.1. Lineage (NCBI taxonomy): Eukaryota > Metazoa > Chordata > Mammalia > Eulipotyphla > Erinaceidae > Erinaceus > Erinaceus europaeus. The sequence continues at coordinate 20,387,678 of NC_080162.1, forward strand.
TGATGTCATTGTTGTTAGGACAGAGAGAAATGGAGAGAGAAGGGGAAGACAGGGGGAGAGAAAGATAGACACCTGCAGACCTGCTTCACCTCTTGTGAAGCAACTCCCCTGCAGGTGGGGAGCCGGGGCCTCGAACTGAGATCCTTAGGCTGGTCCTTGTGCTTTGCGCCACGTGCACTTAACCCGCTGCGCTACCTCCCGACTCCCTCATGTTTTTTGTTTTTTTTTTAAATTTTATTTATTTATGAGAAAGATAGGAGAAGAAAGAAGGAACCATACATCACTCTGGCACATGTGCTGCCGGGGATTGAACTCAGGACCTCATGCTTGAGAGTCCAAAGCTTTACCACTGCTCCACCTCCCAGACCATGCCTTTCATATTTTTATGCTAAGAGTTTAGATTAGTTGTCTGGTAGAATATTCACTTTCAGCGTTTATCTGGTTTTCATTGTACAGCCCAATGTGGGTTGTGACAATAAAAAACATGGTTGAAATTAAATGTAGTCTTTTCTAGCTGGCAGAATAGCTCACTTGGATAGTATCCCTATTCAACCATGGTTCAAGCCCAACTCCCACCACATTGGAGGAAGCTTTGGTCTGGGGAGTTGGGCTTTTTTTTTAGATTTTTATTTTTTAATTTTTATTTTTCCTCCTCCAGGGTTATTGCTTGGCTCGGTGCCTGCACCATGAATCCACCGCTCCTGGAGGCCATTTTTCTCCCCCTTTTGTTGCCCTTGTTGTAGCTTCGTTGTGGTTATTATTATTGCCCTTGTTGACGCAATTCGTTGTTGGATAGGACAGAGAGAAATGGAGAGAAGAGGGAAAGACAGAGAAGGGGAGAGAAAGATAGACACCTGCAGACCTGCTTCACCGCCTGTGAAGCGGCCCGGGATCCTTAGGCCGGTTCCTGCACTTTGCGCCACCTGCGCTTAACCTACTTCGCCACCGCCCGACCCCCGGTTGTTTGTTTTTTACCCTCCCCCAGAACACTGCATTTTTTGTTTATAGGGTACTGGGGATTGAACCTGGGACCTTGGAGCTTCAGGCATGAAAGTCTTTTGTAAAGTCTTTTGCTGTTTCCTCAGCCCTTGTTTTTTAATAATTGTGTTAACATTTGCTCAGTACATGGTTAAATCATGAAAGATTGCAGAGTAGACTTTCTTATCTTGTCACTGCTTTTTTTCTAAACATAAACGGTCATGTTTCCTAAGGGATTTGTGACCATGACTTTGGAAAGCCAAGAAGAAATACAGAATGTCAACTGTGCTTGGAAAGAACTTAACAGGAAACTGAGTAATAACGCTGTGTCCCAAATTACCAGAATGTGCCTCCTAAAAGGAAACATGGTAGGTTTCTCTGGATTAAACTTTTTAACCTATAGTAAGTGTTTATAAAAACTAGCAAATGGATTTCCTTTTTTCTCATTGTGGTATTTGTTTCTGATTTAATTTGGGGGGTGTATATTAAATAAAACCCTTATTATTATTAACTTCATTTTTCCTAGGTTGACTACTTAATACCCAGATTATCAAACTTTCTCCCCTTTGACTGTAATTCAGAGAACACACAATATTAATTTGTATGGAGCTAGTTGCTAGTGAACATAGTGATATAAATTAAGTAAGAGGGGGTGGAGGTAGATAGCATAGTGGCTATTCAAAGAGACTCCCTCATGTCTGAGGCTCCAATGTCCCAGATTCAATCCCCAGCACCACCGTAAGCCAGAGCTGATCAGTGCTCTGGTAAAAAAAAAAAAAAAAAAGTACTTTGGAGGGAGGTGGAGATAGCATAACCCTTGTGCAAAAGACTTGCATGCCTGAGCTTCTAAAGTCACAGATTCAGTCCCTTAATCTCTTATAAGCCAGAATGTGCTCTAGTAATAAACATAACATATTGGAAAAGAGAAAGGTACTTTCATGAATTTATGAAGTAGTGAAGTTAAGATTATAATCTTAGTGAATCTGATTTTTTTTTTCCTAACCAGAGCACTGCATAACTTTAATATTTGGTGCTAGGGATTGAAGCTGGAGTCCTGACACCTCAGGCGTGAATGTCTTTTGCATATCTTATCTCCCCATACCTTATTTCTAATTTTTTTTCTCTTCACTATGTTGGCTCATTATAGCCTGGAATGTACCCCAGGTGTTCATTGGATATAAGCATTTCTCTGAGTTTAAAATTGCTTACCTAAAAAAAAATAATAAAAGTAATAATAATTGTGACAATTAGAGAAAAATAGAAAGTATTTGGAGGGGAGGGAAAATATAGCATCGTTAGGCCAGACTTCTTGATAAAATTGAATGTTAGATTAACTTTTATCTACTTATTTTTGGCACTACGGCCAAAGAAGAAATATATTTGGTTGTATCATTCTCATTATTTTGTAGACTTAAGTGCTCCTCAGAAGTAAAAACTTTCTGCACTAAGATTTTTTTTAAACTAAACTCAATTAATTGATTTCTCTTTAATTGCCACCAGGTTTATCATTGGGACCTGGTGCCTGCACAACAGATCCACTAATCTTGGTGGATTTTTTTTTTTCTTTTTTCTTTGATAGGAAAGAGAAATGTGGGCAAGAGAAAGAGAGATACTGGAGACTTGTTTTACCACTTTTGAAGCTTCCACCCTGCAGGTGGGGACCAGGTTCTTGAGCATGGTAGCATGTGCACTCAACCCAGGTGCACCACTGCTCAGCCTGCTCCCTTTTTTTTGGGGGGGGTGTTTTATTTTTATTTTTGAGAGTGAATGAAGAAGGAAAAAAGAGAACCAGATCATCACTGGTACATACAGTACTCTCATACTTTAGAGTCCTTTTTTTTTTTTTTTAAATGAAAACAACAGATTTATTCATTCACAGGGCTGAAGGCCAGAAGTTCTAAATAAAAGGGGTTGATAAGTGGGTCTGGGTCTAATACATACATAGCACCACATCCTAGGTCTCGGAATTTATTAGATGAATCATTTTACAAGGTATATGAAGCAGCATAGTGCCTACAGAAACATTCCTAGACAATACTCTAGGTGTGCTTCATTACTTTCTACATTTAGAAATATAGTGATCAGCAACTCCGTGACATGCATTCTTTTCTTTGCTTTTTATTCTTGTAAGTAATCATGGAACAGTTTTTGGTTTTTGTTGTTGGTTTGGTAATATAGTTCTATGAATATTAGTGTATTAGAAAAATCAAAACATGTGTCTGAATAAAAATATTTTCATTTTGCTTTTAGGGTGTTTGCTTTGATGTTCCTACAACTGAGTCAGAAAGGTTACAGGTATTTAAAATATTTTTATCTGTTAAATAATTGGTTGCATTCTATAAAGGAGGTAAAAAATGAATCACACTAACATGATTCTGCCTACGTCAAGTCCTAATAATTCTGTAAGATGCCTAGACTCTCGTTTTGTTTTCCAGAGTATTGTTCAGCTCTGGCTTACTGTAGTGCCATGGATTGAACGTGGGATTTGGAGCCTCAGACTCGAACTCTTGCATAACCACAGTGCTATCTTCCTTGCCCTTATTTATCTGTTTTTGTCCAGGCTTTCACTTCTCTAGGTTGACTTTTTCAGTCAGATAGATTTAGAGAGGCAGAATGTAAGATAGCATAGCACAGAGACTTTTAATGAAGTAAGGACCAGGATCAAATTTGTGTATCTTTCTCTTCCCCTCTTTCTTCCCGTCCTCTCTCCATTTCTCTCTGTGCTATTCAATGTCAGCAACAACAATAACAACAACAAAAAACAAGGGCAACTAAAGGGAAAATAATAAAAAAGTAAAATTAATGTGTTTATTGTATAATTATTCTTCTGTCTCCCTCCGTCTGATCATTCCCTCCCCCCTTTTCTTCCTTCCTTCCTTTATTTATTTATTTATTTAAAAATATTTATATTTATTTTTCCCTTTTTGTTGCCCTTGTTTTTTATTGTTGTTGATGTCATTGTTGTTAGATAGGACAGAGAGGGGAGACAGAGGAGGAGAGAAAGATAGACACCTGCAGACCTGCTTCACTGCCTGTGAAGCAGGTGGGGAGCCAGGGGCTCGAACCAGGATCCTTATGCCGGTCCTTACACTGCGCCACGTGCGATTAACCCACTGTGCTACCGCCTGACTCCCAGAGTTTTTCAAATCTTTGTTTATTTATTGGATAGTTACAGCCAGAAGTTGAGAGGGGAGGGGGTGATAGAGAGGGAGAGAGATAGACACCTGCAGCCCTGTTTCTCCACTCATGAAACTTTCCGCCTGCAGGTGGGGACCAGGGACTCAAACGGGTCCTTGCGCACTGCAACGTGCTCTCAACCAGGTGCGCCACCACCCGGCCCCCCTTTATTTTATTAATTGTCACCAAGGTTGTTACTGGTGCTTGGTGTCTACATGATGAACCTGTGACTCCCAGTGGCCATTTTTTCTTCCCTCCCTCCCTTACTTTTTCCCTTTTATTTGGTACAACAGAGAGAATTGAGATGAGAGGGGTAAAGAGGGAGGAGAAAGAGATGGACACCTGCAGCGCTGCTACACTGCTTGTGAAGCTTTGCGAAGCAGGTAGGACCTAGGGCTTAAACTCAGGTCCTTGCATATGGTGGTGTGCACTCAACTGGGTGTGCCACTACCTGGTCCCTTCCCCCCACGCCCCACTGGAGCTTGGTACCTGCACAATGGATCTATTACTCCTGGTGGATTTTCTCCCCCCATTCTTTTCTTTTTTATAGAGACAGAGCAATGGGGAGAGGGGAAAAATAGATCCCTGCAGCAGTGTTTCACCACTTAGGAAGGTTCCCCTTTCTGCAGATGTGCACTGGGGTCTTGAAGCCAGGTTCTCTTCCATGGAAACATGTACTGTGTGTACCTAATGAAGCACTGCCCAGTCCCTGATTTTCATTTCTCCATCCTTCCTTCCTTCCTTTCTTTTTTTATTAATATATTGTGAATACAACCCTGTGTCAACTGTACTATTAGTTTAATGTCTCCCTTAGGTTTGGCCAACCTTCTTTCATTTTAAAAGATTGAATTACACTCTGTTGAGTGTGCCACCACCCCATCTGGAATTCAGAGTGTACATGTTAGCATATGGATCCCCCCCTGGGTCCCCATCTGCAAGGGGGAAGCTTCACACATGGTGAAGCACTGCTGGAAGTGTGTGTGTGTGTGTGTGTGTGTGTGTGTGTGTGTATTTCTATCTCTATCTCTGTCTAACCATCTATCAAAAAAAGTTTAAAAATGTTATCTATTAGAGAAGGCAAGGCAAAGGTAACATCACTGTGGCATATGTGGTGCTGGGATCAAACTGTTGCATCTCTGCACCACCTCGACTACAGCCATTTATTTATTTATTTGTTTTTATTATACCACAGCGCTGCTCAGTTCTGACATACTGTAGTGCCAGGGATTGAGTGTGGTACCTCATCAGTACTTTAGACATAAAATACTTTTTCTTAAATTTATTTAATTTTATTTTTTTAATTTATTATTATTATTATTGTTATTATTTTAACCAGAGCACTGTTCAGCTCTGACTTACGATGGTGTAGGGCTTGAACCTGGGACTTTGGAGCCTCAAGCATGAGAGTCTGTTTGCATAACCATTATGCTATCTCCCCTCTGCCTTAAAATTTAAGAGAGAAAGAAAGAGAATAGGAGTACCAGAGCGTCTGGCATTTGTGATGGTGTGAGGATTGAGCTCATGACCTCATGCTTGAGAATCCAAAACATTTAAAAAAATTTTTTATATTTATTTATTTTCCTTTTTGTTGTCCTTGTTTTTTATTATTGTTGTAATTATTGTTGTTGTTATTGATGTTGTCATTGTTAGATAGGACAGAGAGAAATGGAGAGAGGAGGGGAAAACAGAGAGGGGAGAGAAAGACACCTAAAGTCCTGTTTCACCGCCTGTGTTGCTATAAAATTTTTCAGACTGCTTGCCTGAAAGGTGTGTGCATTTTTATTTTATTTTCGTGGAGCTGGGCCTGATACACACATACTTTATCACTCAGATACTGAGAGAAGGAGAGAATCTCCATGAGGTAACTGGAACTCAAACCTGGGTTCCTCACATGACAGTTCAGTCTCTACCCGCTAAGCTTTTTCTCTGGTTTAAGGTGTGTCATACATTGTCAAACCTACCAGTGGTGCATGTGGTATCTGTCCTCACCCTTACCTTAAAGTTGTGTTTTTTAGGGTCATCACTGGGGCTTTGCCTCTTTAGCCCAACTTTTCCACATAGTGGGGGACAGACAGAGATAAAGACTGCAGTGCAGAAGCTTCCTCTGTTGAGATGCAGACTGCACTTGAACCCGGGTCATGCCCACAACAAAGTCAGCTCACTCTCCAAGTGAGCTATCTTGCCAGCCCTCTTATCTTAAAGGTTTTGATTTAATTTTTTGATTTTTTTTTTTTTTATTACTTAGGAAAGAGAAGCCAGAGCATTGCTTAGCTTTGGCTTACGGTAGTTCTAGAGAGTAAACTCGGGACAGAAAGTTTTAACTTCTTTTGGCAATTCATGATCACAACTAAGAACAGTTCTTGTGGGGGGAGTGACTTCATGACACTCTGAGCTGCTGATTTCTGTATCTTGAGTTGTTTGCCCTGACACAATTTTTTTCCCTAGTAGCTACATTTCTTTAATCTTTGGCTAGTTTTCATGAGTTTTCCATCTCCACCATCAGCTGTTACTTCTTGCTCTACAAATATACTTGCTGAAAACAATACAGTATTTCATCGTAACCTATTTTAAAAGATGGATTTTATTTATACAAGTGATGGTGAATGGCCTGTGAGACTATGAGAGAGTGAGAAAGAAAGAAAACCCAGGGCACCACTCTGGCACATTCACTGACAGAGAACAAGACTCCAAAACTCATGCTTGAGAGGTCAGTGCTTTATCCACCGCACTGCTGCCCAGCCCCAGCTAGATGACTTTCTTTTTGAAAATAAATATTTTATTTTTATATTTATTCCCTTTTGTTGCCCTTTTTTTTATTGTTGTAGTTACTGTTGTTACTAATGTTGTCATTGTTGGACAGAGAGAAATGGAGAGAGGAGGGGAAGACAGTGAGAGGGAGAGAAAGATAGACATCTGTAGACCTGCTTCACCGCCTGTGAAGCGACTCCCCTGCAGGTAGGAAGTCGGGCTCAAACCCGGATCCTTACACCCATCCTTGTGCTTTGCACCATGTGCGCTTAACCTGTTGCACTATCGCCCAACTCCCAGATGACTTTCATCTAATAGCTAGGTAATGGATATTAACACTTGTGGTTTTTTGTTTGTTTTTTCCTTTTTACCAGAGCACTGCTTAGTACTGACTTCCAGTGGAGCTGGGGATTGTACCTGGAACCTTTGGTGCTTCAGGCATATTGTGTCTCTTGTACTCCTGTGCTTGCTTATAGTTTCTAGTTTGCATTGACATTAATCTTGTAAATTTCCCTAACAGGCAGAGTGGCATGATTCAGACTGGATACTCTCAGTGCCAGCCAAGTTACCTGAAATTGAAGAATATTATGATGGAAACACATCTTCAAATTCCAGACAGAGGAGTGGTTGGTCAAGCGGCCGCTCAGGCCGGTCGGGCCGATCAGGTGGTCGATCTGGTGGCCGGTCAGGTAGACAGAGTCGACAGGGTAGTCGGTCAGGAAGTCGGCAAGATGGTAGAAGACGAAGTGGAAATAGAAATCGGTCAAGAAGTGGGGGCCACAAACGGAGTTTTGACTGAGTGTTGATTGTTAATCTACCAGTGTGAGCTTGCCTATTTCTGCTTAATCATGTACATTATCTACAGAAATTAAGTCATCATAGTTGAGGTATATCTGCTATTTGCAAAGAAGTTGGTCGTATTTTTTTAAAAAGTATTTCACAAGAATGGTTGTAAAAAAATCTACTTAACCAGTTATACCTTTGAATAAAAAAAACCTCCTTTTATTGTCTCTCTTCACTGTGTTGAGAACTTTCTCAGTGTAATATTTTAAAAGTTACTTTTAAAATCTCAAAGCAACTTGTACTTCATAAAATATAGTATTCCATAGGATGTGTGGTAGAAAATTAAAAAATCCCTACTCCATAAAAAGGCTGTACACAATGAGGAAGTGATGGTTAGGCATAACATTTGTAAGTTCTTGATATAGTTAATTAAGAGTATGCAAGGAAGCTGGGCAGTGGCGCAGCGGGTTAAGCACACGTGGCGCAAAGCACAAGGACCGGCGTAAGGATCCGGGTTGGAGTCCCTGGCTCCTGACCTGCAGGGGTATCGATTCTCAAGCAGTGAAGCAGGTCTGCAGGTGTCTGTCTTTCCCCCTCTGTCTTCACCTTCTTTCCATTTCTCTCTGTCTTGTCCAACAACAATGACATCAATAACCACAACAATGTTAAACAAGGGCAACAAAAGGGAAAGTAAAAAAAAAAAAATTATATATATATATATATATGCAAGCAGTATGCATTCGGTAATATAACAGATTTTAACTGAATGTCTATGTCTGTCACTGTGCTAATCAATGGACACATAATGGTAGATATGACATTGCCACTGTTCTTAAGGAACTTATAGCATAAAGACAATCGAGATTATGAATGAGGGGCCAGGTGGTGGCATACCTGGTAGAGGGTACATATGTATATATATTAATTTCATTATTGGGGAATTAGTGATTTACAGTCAGCAGTAAAATAAAATATAATAGTTTGTACATGTGTAATATTTCTCAGTTTTCCACTTAACAATTCAAACCCCACTAGGTCCTCCTGTCTTCCAGGACCTCAACCTTCCCCCCCCCCTGGAGTCTTAATTTGGTGCAATACCCCAACTCCAGTCCAAGTTCTGCTTTGTTTTTCCTTCTGTTCTTATTCTTTTTTTTTTTCTTTATTGGGAGATTAATGTTTTATATTTGACAGTAAATACAATAGTTTGTACATGCATAACATTTCTCAGTTTTCCATATAACAATACAACCTCCTCTAGGTCCTCTGTCATCCTTTTCAAGGACCTGTATTCTCCCTCACCTCCACCCCCACCCCAAAGTCTTTTACTTTGGTGCAATACACCAGGTTCTGCAACACACCAGGTTCTGCTTAGTGTTCTGTTCTTATTTTTCAACTTCTGTCTGTGAGTGAGATAACCCCATATTCTTCTTCTCTTTCTGCCTGATCTCACTTAACATGATTTGTTTAAGCTCCATCCAAGATGGGTGGAGAAAGTAGATTCATCATTTTTAATGGCTGAGAAGTATTTCATTATGTATATATCGCACAACTTACTCAGCCACTCATCTGTTGTTGGACACTTGGGTTGCTTCCAGGTTTTAGCTATTATTAAATTGTGCTATGAGCATAGATATACACAAATCTTTTTGGATGGTTATGTTTGGTTCATTGGGATATGTCCCTAGGAGAGGCATATCGGCATCATAGGGTAGCCACTTCTAGCCTTCTGAAAATTCTCCATACTACTCTTCACAGGGGTTGGATCAGTTTACACTTCCACCAGCAGTGCAGGAAGGTTCCTTTGTCCCCACAACTAGAGGATACATATTACCATGCATAAGGACTCAGGTTCAAATCACTGGCCCCCATCTGCAAGGTGGAAGCTTCATGAGTGGTGAAGCAGTGCTGCAGGTGTTTCTGTCTCTTCCTCCTTAGCACCCTACTTCATTTTTCTTTGTCTCTATAAAATAAAAAATTAAATTTTGAATTAATATTTTGAAAAATATCTTGTCTATTTTAATGAGAGAGAGATGGAATGATAACAGAGAGACCTGAGCACTGCTCAACTCTGGTGTTTGGTGGTGGTACTGGGGTTTGAACCTGTGAATTCAGAGCCTCAGGCCTGAGGGTCACTTGCATAACCATTATGCTGTCTCCCCAGCCCGATATTAACACTTAAAGGTGAAGAGGCCTAGCAAGTCAACTCACCTGGATAGTATATTTTTATTACTAATACAACACAAATTTGAACCTGGCCTCCCACACTGGAGCAAACAAGTATGGAGTGCTTGTGGCCTAATTAGTCTTTGGAGCCAAAAAGGCTTAGAAAAACTTGACACCCAAGTAGGGAAGTAAAATAAAATATCATTTGATTTAGCCAAGTATATATTGTGGTGGTGGTGGTCTGGTGTCGGGCTGCACCGCGGAGAAGAGAGCGGACGTCCAGAGCAAAGGGGTACACAAATCTTTATTATAGGATGGGGGGGGTTTGGTTCAGACCACGTGGAGCCAGCCGGCAATGGCCGTCCCCACTACCTGACCACGGGGGGAGAGCAGGGAGCGAGACCTCAGAGAGGGAGAGCTGAGAGCCGGGAGGGGGGGGGGGTTGAGGGGGCTTTTTATTGGGCGACAACCAGGGGTGACGTGTAGGGCCAGGATTGGTTGAAGGGGGCACTCTAGGATTTTGCGGGGCGTAGAAAAACCTGGGGGCGGAGACTGCATCAGAATAACTCCTCAGCAACATCTCCTATCCCTTTATATCTAAATGGACACAGTAAAGAAAAATGGAATGGAGCAGGCTTAAATGTTTTAGAGGAATGCCATGCTCAGGTGGGAAGATGTAGGCTGCGAACCTTGTGAGATTTATGTGTCCTCCTGTGCTCAACCCCTCTTTAGAGAGACTTACCTGGAGAGACTCATCTCATAGGTTTAAGCACAGCCTGCTCAACCATCTCTTCACAATATCTCTACATCTTTTCTATCTTTCTATCTAGTAATTGCATAAGATGTACAAAGTCTGTAAAAGACTATCATGGGGCAGAAACCTTTTGGGCATAAGCCTAAATGATAATAACAAAATAGGAAGGGACAAGTAGGGGAGTAGTAAAAGCCAGTGTGGTGTGAAGGGAAGGATTGGTGTGTAAAGGAACATTCCCTGCTTGGGTGGGGAAAGGGGCAAGGGTACATAATGAGGGGGAGGCGGGAGGTATGACCCACCAAACAGAGGGGCTATTTGGCATTGTATAGTCCTCAAGGCAATAGTCTGTAAAGTCTATGAATTACTCAGGATCAGTCTATGAAAAACCAGCAGCGTGAAGGGAAATAAGCTCCTTCAAAATTGTGTAAAATGTATATAGGGTATATCAGAAAGTCTGATACAAGTCTCAGTCCGAAGTAGATGGCTAGGGGAAGAATTGGCAGGGGATGCAACGCTGCATGAGGGAGGTCAGCCGCTGGAATGTTGCTTTTCTGTAGATAGCCAGCTGGAACTGCCAACACGTGACAAGCAGGTCAGAAGCAGGAACGGTAACCAGGCATGAAGAAAGTTCTGTCCTTGGAGTCTGTGTATCAGGTTCTTCAGATCGTGTTGAGTGACATCTAGGGTTTCGGGGGATGTGCCAAGGTAGTCGTGCCATCTAGTGGGTGACGTCAGGGTGTGCAGGGGTTCAGATGGTTTTTCCGGGATTCCTGTGAAAGAAACACAAACAATCTGCTTCTCGTGGTTAATTTGAACTTGTAACAAGTTATAGGTTTGTTATAGTTGATACCTCGATGATTATAATTGGTTTAGAATCTCTTTATGATTTTATTTAAAGGTCATCTAATGTGACCTCCTGTAGCAGCCTCTACCGCAGGATCTTGAGACCAATTTTAGCTAAAATATGTATTTTAAACAGACTCAAATTGCTTAGAGAGTTAACGCATATTCGTGACAATGATTTTAACGTTTACAGTGCCAGATTGATGCCAGATCTGTTGTGGATTAATTTCCACAAGATAGTTTACAGGGCACCTTTGGGGGCCCTTCAAAGGTGTCCTGTATATAAAATTTATATAGTTTAGTTTTGGGAATGAATAGTCACATTGAACATTTAGACTTTTACCTAAATAGTAAGTTACCTTAACAAATTAATTTTACCTTGTCTGGTATAAGTGTAGCTGTAGGGTTACACTTTTGACCGTTAAGTTAGTGTTACCAAACTTGAGACATACCCATAAACATTTAGTTATAACAAACTGGAGGAAAAAGAACTTTTGTTATAAAAACACATTATTTAAGAACAAATTTAAATCTGTCATTAGTCACACAGTTTAAGACTAAACACATATATACCAAAACTATATATAAAATTCAAAAGAGGGAGAAAGAAAAATTTTGGAATGTTTCTGGACGTCTCCAGAAACTTTGGCTGCGTCCAGCATTTTTATATAAAGCCAATTACCTTTTAGAGTACTCCAAGCAGATGGGTCATGCAAAAAAAAAATTTTTTTTTTTGTCATTCAACACACTCACTCACAAAAACAACTGGCCAGTTATAACATAAGACATACAGGGAAAGGGTAGGAGAGAGGTCTCTGTGAGCCAGATTTTGTAGGTTCTGCCATGTCGTATTACGGGTCCTGGGATGTATCCTGCATCTGGTCCTCTTGTAGTATTTCTTGTTCTTCAGGAATAACAGCGCCATCCTGCGGGTATTGTCGGACATGGCGGGCAGGAACCCAGACAGGTTTAGTGAAATTTTGAGGGAAAATGCATGCGAAACCCCTTCCCATGGTCAATAATGGGTCAGGCCCTTTCCAAATTTTATCGAGTGGGTCTCTCCATTTCACCTTAATAGATGGGAGGGTAGATGGTGTTTGCCAGTGAAGAATAATAGGGGGTAAGGCCGAGTTATTGTAAATATTAAAGAGATTTAACGTAGTTAAGGCTTTTGCTAGCTGGATATTGGGGGGATATGTTCCTCCTTTATCTTTATTTAGTTGAGCCTTCAGAGTTTGATGGGCGGGGTCAGAGGAGGAGCATCTGAACACGTGTGCGTGTCTGTGGGAACGGAATTCTTGGGTTTAGCCGCTGATCGCTTAGGACGGCTAAGTCTTAAGCACATGTGATTTAACTCTCGAACCTCAGCCTCAAGGTCACTTATCCTTATGGCATACCACGTTTTACATATCTTGAAAGTGGCGACCACAGTTAAAAAAATCCAAGGGGTAGCGAAAATTAAACCGTTTATGACAGCGCGAATCTGCCCCAGGTCAAGAGATAATGACTGGGACACCTCCTCAACAAGAAATTTCCCATGGTGGAGGGAAACGCAGGGCCACAGAAGTGGGCGGATGCCACTTACCTGTGTCTGGGCGGTTTCAGAGACCTCAGGCCGGGCGTGGTGTGGGTACTGAACACGATGGGCGCCAGATGTTGTTGTGGTGGTCTGGTGTCGGGCTGCACCGCGGAGAAGAGAGCGGACGTCCAGAGCAAAGGGGTACACAAATCTTTATTATAGGATGGGGGGGATTTGGTTCAGACCACGTGGAGCCAGCCGGCAATGGCCGTCCCCACTACCTGACCACGGGGGGAGAGCAGGGAGCGAGACCTCAGAGAGGGAGAGCTGAGAACCCAGAGAGAGGGGGGGGTGAGGGGGCTTTTTATTGGGCGACAACCAGGGGTGACTTGTAGGGCCAGGATTGGTTGAAGGGGGCACTCTAGGATTTTGCAGGCGTAGAAAAACCTGGGGGCAGAGACTGCATCAGAATAACTCCTCAGCAACAATATATGTAAGGTGAAACAATCTAGAAGCGAGAGGATTTGCAGGTAGAACAATGTGAAAACCCAGATGCGAGGAACAGTAGGTCTGAGGACGTATAAATTAAGTAGGTTTGCACGTGGTAGGTCAGGAGTAAAATAAATCTGTTAGTGAAAGTGAGAAAGAGCATCACTCTGGGATCTTTATTCCTGGCAGTTGAACTTGGAACCTCATGCTTGGAAGTCCAGTGCTCTAGCCACTCTCTCCCCTGGGCCATGGAACCAGCAAGCTTTTCCCAAAATCACAGATCTGGGTTGGCATTTCTATAAACATATGTATGTATGTATGTATGGATATATATATATATATCATTTTTTTCCCTGTGGTCCTGCCTTCTCTTTCTTGCTAAGTCACACTACTATCATTTCTGCCCCCTCTTGTCTCTTCAGGTCCAGTGGAATTGTAGTTCAAAGGAGAGGAAACTTTAAAAAGTATATATATATATATATATATATATATATATATATATGCATATATATATCTTTATTAATGTGAGAGACAGAGAACACCACCAAAACATCACTCTGGCATATGCACTGCTGGGGATTGAACTAGCCAAGACGCTGGCTGCCGGGCTATGAAGAGTTTCTTGTTTGTTTGTTTTTGCATAGATGCGGAAAGTGAGATACCAGAATGGCTGAATTGCTTTTCTGTCTGCACATAGTAGCTAAATTTGTTTAAAGGATATCTCATTCCCTCATGGCATCAATTAACATTTACTGGCAGATTACTATATGCCAGGCACTGTCTGAATTTCCATCCCTATTCCTCAAATCAGACTAGGTGAATGCTCAGGATGTTATCTGCGAGTGTGAATGATCAGACCCGATTGAATTCTTTTTTTTTTAAATTTTTTTTTATTTAAGAAAGGATTAACAAAACCATAGGGTAGGAGGGGTACAACTCCACACAATTCCCACCGCCCAATCTCCATATCCCACCCCCTCCCCAGTAGCTTTCCCATTCTCTATCCCTCTGGGAGCATGGACCCAGAGACCGATTGAATTCTAATTAATACTCAGGCTTGTTGTGAGCCTGGGTGTCTCCTTTTCAATGACCACTTTGCCACGAGTTGACCAAGAATACATATTTTATGCATTATTGCACGATGCAAACGAGCAATCTAATGAAAAATATAGAAGAGGCACCCCTGGGTGCTGTCCATGGTGCTCCCAGCTGACGCAGGTGCTAGAACCCAGGACCTCACAAACGGGTGAATTCGACTAGGTGAGCAGTCTCCCAGACTCTAAAAATATTTGAATCGCAGTGTTTCCTTCCAGTTCTGCCCTTCTGTAGGTGTCTTCCAGCCGCAGTGCAGCACGCTGTCGACTTAACCCAGCTGGCGCGAGCACTCTCGGCGACCGCACTGCCGGCTGGATCCCCGCCTCCGGCTTCTTCCGGTTTCTGCAGGAAGTGCGTCACTCCAGGAAGTGATGAAAGCCGGGGGAAGTCGTTCTGTCTCTTCCTTTCCACGCGGTGAAACCTCCTGGTCGTTTCGCGTACCTTGTGCCGAGTGATGCCGGGCAAACTCCTTAGCGACGCGGATTTGGAGTCAGACGCAGCCATGGGACAAGTGGAGAAACCACGGAAACAAAATGAGAAGGTAGGAGGGGTGGCGGAGCGCAGCCGGGGATCCGAGTAGTGGGGAGCCCGGGGCGGGGGGGGGGTAGCGAGCGCGCGGCGCGGATTCGCGAGCATCTGGAGCCCCGCGTGGGTCCCCGGGCCGGCGGCCTCCGTGGGCGGCGCTCCGACCGGCTGCTGCTCCACGCGGGCCGGGCGCGCGGCGAGTGGGAAACTGGGGGCCGGCTGCTCACGTGGTCGCGACCCCCGGTGCCGACCGCCGACCGCAGGGGCTTTGGGTGGTTGGGGGGCTTGTTCCCGGTCGGGGTGCACGTGTGTGTGTGTGTGTGTGTGTGTGTGTGTCTGTGTCTGTGTGCGTGTGTGTGTGTCTGTGTCTGTGTGTGTGCGTGGCTGTGTGTGTGCGTGTGTGTGTGTGTGTGTCTGTGTGTGTGCGTGGCTGTGTGTGTGTGTGTGTGCGTGGCTGTGTGTGTGTGTGTGTGCGCGCGCGTGTGCGGCTCAGGTTTAACCGGGCGTGCGCGTAGGGAGTTACAGGTGAAGGTGGAAACTGGAGGTTTTTCTTTAGACCGTAACCCCATCTGCACACGTGGGTGGTGCTTGCGGTGACATCCTTTCCCTTCAGTAAGGGAACTCCAGTTTTCCGGTGACCCGACCTTAGAAGATGGAGTACTTCAGCCCCTCTGAATGCTTATTGGGCACATTTTCCAAGGAAAAGTAAAGATATGTTGGACTTCTTTAGGACAGTATAATTTTTTTATTTTACTATTTTTACAGGCCCGCAGTGAAGCTACTCCTGAGTTAGCTTGATGGCCGTCTACCTTCACGCTGTTACTTCTTTTAGTGATTCTCTGTGGAGAGATAGGGTTGGTGGGAACAAAGATTGTACCTGAGTTTGTGTTGCAGTTACTTAGGGCTTGTTGTTTCTGAGTACTCTCTTTTTTTTTTTTTTTTTTTTTTTTAAGAATGGGTGAAACTTTTTTGTTGTAATTTTTATTGCCACCCGCTGTTTTTTTTTATTATTAGATAAGACAGATTGGGAGGGAGAGAGAAAGACACCTGTTTCACTGCTCGTGAAGCATCCCCTCTGTAGATGGGGACGAGGGGATGGAACCCAGGTCCTTGCTCATGGTAGTGTGTGTGCGCTCGGCCGGGTGTGCCACCACCTGGCCCCTTGTTTTAATCTTTAAAAATTATTTATTTTTAACAGAACACTGCTCAGCTCTGGCAAACAGTAGTGCTGGAGATTACACCTGGAACCTATAATGCCTGAGGCCTGAAAGTCCATAAGCATTATGCTATCTCCCTAGGCCTTGAAAAAGGTTCTTAAAAAGAGTTGCTACATGTAAAATATCCACATATGACTGTGCAGGGTAGCAAACAGGGAACTCAGTATGACTGTCAGATGCTCTGCCAGCTTCCCTGAGCTGTTTTTTCCAGCTTTGGTGGGGAGCTTTTAAAACATCAATTTCAAAATATTCTACGAACCCAAGGGAGCACAGAAATGGTCCTGTTTTATTTTCTCTTCATTAGTTGTGCATTATTAGAGATGATCAAATTAGGAGGTACATGACCAGACTGTTGCCACACTCCAGAAGAGACTATCTGCTTAGGAAATAAATTCACTGTTTGAAAAGACTCCAGGATGAAAGACTGAAGTTGCCTGAAGGTCTGTGTGTGTGTGTGGGGGAAGGTTGTGGAGTGAGAAGACCAGATTATTTCTTAGATATCTGAAGGATGGTGTTCTTGGATCACTCATCTATGATTTTAGAGCAGAAACCAAGATCAAGGAGGCAGACTTCAGCCCCATGTGAGAATTCTGGGATTCTGCCAGCCTCAGCAGACTGTCCAACACTATCTGATTGGGTCAGACATTTCAGGTGCAATCCACAGTCTGTTTTGGTTTTAAGGGTTCACCTGTTTTTGTTTCCTTGTAATTTGAGCTCTGCTTCTCACTCCATGCTAATCCTCAATTTTAACTTTTCCCATTCTTCATTCTTTAAAATTATTTAAAAATGGGCAACGGGCATAAGGATCCCGGTTCAAGCCCCTGGCTCGCCACCTGCAGGGGAGTCGCTTCACAGGCGGTGAAGCAGGTCTGCAGGTGTCTGTCTTTCTCTCCTCTTCTCTGTCTTCCTCTCCTCTCTCTCTGTTTCTCTCTGTCCTATCCAACAACGACAACATCATCAACAACAAAAAAACTACAACAAAACAAGGGCAACAAAAGGGAAAATAAATAACAGTTTAAAAAAAAAAAAAGGGCAATGGGTAGATGGCATAATGGTTATGCAAACAGACTCTCATGCCTGAGGCTCCAAAGTCCCAGGTTCAATCCCCCGCACCGCCATAAGCCAGAACTGAACACTGCTCTGATTAAAAAAATAATAAAAATAAAATAAAAAATTATTTAAAATTGTGATAGATTTTATAGCTTTGTGTCATACCATCTCCTTATAAATTGATTTGTACATGTGAAATGAGCAAGATAAATTGTGACTGTTTAACTTGTGTAGGAATTTAGCAAAGAAAAATCTTGTCATCTATCTGTGGATGTATATGACCTTATTACTTAGATTTGAGTTGTACTGTACTTAGTCACTTTTTATGGTAGGATTAGCTTATCCGCTTTGGAGTATCCCATGAACCAAACCACATTTTTGATCAGCACTTTCCAAGAGGTATTATCTTCCAGACTATAAAACTTGTGTATTTTTTTCCTTTTTCTTTTATATTTATTTATTTATTTATTTATTTTTTACCAGAGCACTGCTCAGCTCTGACTTATGCTCGTGCAGGGAATTGAACCTGGGACTTTGGAGCCTCAGGCGTGAGAGTCTGTTTGCATAACCGTTATGCTATCTACCCCTGCCCGTTGGTGTGTATTTCTATATAGTTAATGTAGGTGAAAACCATGCTGGTTGAAAGGGCTGGGCGGGCAGTAAGCATACACAGTACGAAGCACAAGGATCTCAGTCTGAGCCCCGGGCGCCCAACCTTCTGAGGGTCACTTTGCAAGTAGTGAAGCAGGTCTTCAGTTGTCTATCTTTCTCTCCTCCTCTAACACCATCCCTCAGTCTCTATCCTACCTAAGAAAGTAGGAAAATGGCCTCCAGGAACGGTGGATTTGTGCTGGCAACCCCGGAGGCAAATGTGTGTGTGTATGTGTGTGTATATATTTATTTGATATGCAAAATGAAACTACAAATGTGAAAACTTGCCTCTTAATTATTTCTTTATTATTATTTGATCTTGAAGTAATTTCCAGATGTTGTTTTGCACAAACTTAGTGTTTGTATTTTATTAACTTTTCTTAGAAAGATAAAAAGAAGTCAAAGTGTATTAAGACTGAAGAAGCAACAGAAGAAAATGAAGAGACCATAACCCCCAAGGCTAAAAAAATTAAAAAGAAAGCAGAGACTCCTGAAGTTGACATGAATTCCCTTAAACCTAAAAAGTCAAAGAAGGAGGAGCCTTCTCTAGATGATACTGTTTCCCTTAAAACCAAAAGCGCGAAAAAGAAAAAGGAGTCTACTGAACAAAAAGTTTCTCCTAAAACCAAAAAGGTGAAAAATGCGGAGTCTTCAGAGTCTTCTGAGGAAGAGGAAGTAATAGTTGCTCCTAATCCCAAGAGGATGAAGAAGGAAAAGGAAGTGAATGGAGAAATAAAGGGAAAAGCCCCCCAAATAAAGAATGGATTATCTCATTCTGGACCTGACACTAATTCCAGTGGAGCTACCAGTGAAGAAAGTAATAGTGAGTTAGAGCAGGTAATGTTGCATTTTAATAAATAGAATCTGCCATTAGTTGCTGTTTCTGATACATAGGGAATTGTCACACATTACTAAGTAGTGGTAGGAATTTTTGATATGTTCGTACTTCATGGGAAGGGGTCCCTTAAATTGCAGGATGAAACTTAAAAATTGTATAGTGCCAGAATGCTTCCTTTGCAAATAAGGAGATTTGTTTATTTTTCCCCCTTTATTGGGGGGGGGGGGATTAATGATTTATAGTCCGCAGTAAAATACAGTAGTTTGTATATGTGTTAATTATTTCTCAGTTTTCCACAAAACAAATATAGCTTGTCAGTATATATTAAGGTTTTATAAATTTGAGTTGGGTGGTAGCACTTCTGATTGAGTGTTCACTTGATTAGGTGAAAGGACCAGAATTTGAGCCTGGTACTCCCTACCTGCGGGGAGGAAGCTTCACAAGCAGTGAAATAGTGCGTTTCCCTAGTGCGTTTCCCTCTTGATTTCTGTCTCTATCCAGTACAACTAAAAAACATTAAAGTTAGTTTTTAAATTGTTACAATATATTTCCTTTTTAGATATCAGTTAACCCAATAATGTTTTTCCTGTTGATTTGAGATGCTTTAGAATAGATTCTTAGAGGACTTTTTTGTATTAACTTGTAGAGATAAGATTACTGATTGCTTTTTATGATCCTTGATAGGAAATACCTATAGAACAAAAAGAAGGCGCTTTCTCCAATTTTCCCATCTCAGAAGAGACTATTAAACTTCTCAAAGGTAATATTCCTGGAAATACTGTGTGACCATTTGGAGGCACTCCACTTTCTGTTAGGATGAAGCAGAATGTTACTGTAGTAAACCTGTAAACACAGCTACTAGACCAGATGTGAATGTTCTCTGCCGCCTCCTTCAGTACTGTACATGTAGTCAGCAGTATCATGATACTGCTTTAAACTTTCTAAATTTGGGGGCGGGCAAAATAGCTCCCTTGGATAGTGTGCTGCCTGGCCGAGTGCGTGATCCAGGTTTGGGTCTGGCCCTTCACCACACTGAAGGAAGCTTCAGTGCTGCGGTCTTTTTTATTCTTGATACCTTCTGTCTCTTAAATTTTTTTTTCCCCTCCAGCACAGCAGATTGGTCACTACTAGAATGTATTTGAACTGTATGACCTTGACCAGGAGCAGAATTGCTTAGTTCCTGAGGATTAGGTGTACCGATGTGCTTTACTCCTCTAGTTTACTGTTGTTTTGAGAGCTACAGTGCCAGATGACACAATTCATTTCTTCATAGCTCGTGGTGTGACATTCCTGTTTCCTATACAAGCAAAGACCTTTCACCATGTCTATGGTGGGAAAGATTTAATTGCACAGGCAAGGACAGGAACTGGGAAGACATTCTCCTTTGCCATTCCTTTGATTGAGAAACTTCTGGGAGAAATGCATGACCGGAAAAGAGGCCGAGCCCCGCAGGTAACGTAACCAGCTGTCTTAAACACAGGCTTCAGGGACTCCAAATCTACACAGAACAAAGCATCTCTTGGGCATGGTTTACATAGGTGACTTTTCTTTGAAAAGAATTACTTATTCAGGAGAGAGGAGGAGAGGCATTCAGAGTATTGTTCAGCCAATGCTGGAATTGAGCTTGGGACTTCATGCTTGAGAGTCCAGCATTTTACCCACTGAGCCACTTCCCGAGCTGCTACTTTTTATTGGCTCTGCTTAAAGCCCTTTTGGCAGGGGGAGAAACCGTATTTACTATAGATTCTTTTCCGAAGGTAAAATGAAAAGGAATTTTTTAAGATTTATTACTTAGTTTGCACTGAGTTGCATATAAGAGAAGTCAGAACCCCACTCCAGCATATGTGGTGTTGGGTACAGAAGCAGGAACCTTGGTCATGCCAAGTTCTGTGCTTTAACAGTTGAGCTATTTCCCTGGCTAAGACTGATTGCTACACTATTTTTAAATAGTACAGTCTATGGTGATGGTCACCTGTATTAATGTTCATATTTCCTTTTATAAATTTAAAAGCTCTGACTAAAAGACGAAAGCATTATTTTGTTATTTTAAAAATTTATCTACTGTGCAAGGACCAGTGTAAGGATCCCGGTTCAAGCCCCCGCCTCCCCACATGCAAGGGGGTAGCTTTACAAGCTGTGAGCTTAACCTGCTGCGCTACCACCCGACTCCCAGGGTATCTGCATCTTACGGCTGATGAAATCACAAACTTTTCTTCTGAGATTTGCCCTGTTAAGTTTAAATTTGTGATCCTCAACATAGTATATTACAGAATTCATGCTGAGTGTAAATCTGACCTGTTTGATGTTGAAGAGGTAGCACTCGTGGGCCACAAGTGCTACCTACCTTCTTTTGAATTCCAAATTTGTGAAGAAACAAATACTGTGAAGTATATTGTTTCATTATTAATTTTTTTAAATTCTGATTTCAGGTTTTGGTTCTTGCACCCACAAGAGAGTTGGCAAGTCAAGTGAGCAGAGACTTCAGTGACATCACAAAAAAGCTGGCAGTGGCTTGTTTTTATGGTGGAACTCCTTACGGAGGCCAAAGTAAGGAAACCCAAAACCCAGGAAAGGAAAACACCACTAAGTCTTGGCTGGATGTCTTGATTGGATTTCCTCTTTCTCTTGTGTCTCCTCTTCCCCTCCCCTTCCCCACTCTCCTTTTCCTCCTCTCCTCCCCTGCTCACTTCCTTCCCCTCCCTCTTTTTCTACACCCCCCCATTTTTTTTTTTTTTTATAGCACTGCTCAGCTCTGGTTTATGGTGGTGTGTAGGGGATTGAACCTGGGACCTTGGAGTCTCAGGCATGAGAGTCTCTTTGCATAACCATCATGCTGTCTTCCTCCTGCCCCCTGATTGGATTTCTTCTGATACTGACATCTGACTTTTTCTGGCTTAGTCATTTATGGTGTTTTTTTGTTATTTTTGTTTGAAGATGGTGAAGAACGTGATTATCAAGTTCTATAAATAGTTCTTAGGACATTTGTATTATCTGTCTTTATCTAAAGACTACCAAGATAGCTTGCTGATCCCCAGAGGATTGTTAGAATTCAGGGTTCTGGGAGTGGCGGTAGCGCAGCAGGTTAAACGCGTGTGCCACAAAGTGCAAGAACTGGCATAAGGATACTGGTTTGAGCCCCCGGCTCCCCACCTGTAGGGGAGTTGCTTCACAGGTGTTGAAGCAGGTCTGTAGGTGTCTATCTTTCTCTCCCCTTCTCTGTCTTTGCCATTTCTCACTCCATTTCTCACTGTCCTATCTTTAACAACGATGATATCAATAACAACAATAACTATAACACCAATGAAAAACAAGGGCAACAAAAGGGAAAATAAATATTAACAATTTTTTTTTTTAAAATGCAGGGTTCCTCTTAATATTTGCCAAGATTTATTTTATGAAAGAAAGACTATAACATCACTCAGCTCTGGCATAGGTGGTGCCTAGGAGTAAAATGCAACCTTATCCTTGCAAGCCCTATGCTCACATGCTAAGCTATATATCTGGCCTACTTCTGCATGTTGTTTTACCAGAGCACTGCACAACTCTCACTTAGGTTGGTGCAGGGGATTAAACCTTGGACTTCACAGCCTCAGGCATGAAATTCTTTCTTTTTCTTTTTATGAAAAAAAATTTTTAATTATAAAATGGAAACACTGACAAGGCCATAGGAAAAGAGGGGTACAGTTCCCACCCCCAGAGCTCCTTATCCCATCCCCACCCCTGAAAGCTTTCCTATTCTTTAACCCTCTAGGAGTACGAATCCAGGGTCATTGTGGGGTGCAGAAGGTGGAAGGTCTGACTTCTGTAATTGCTTCCCCGCTCAACATGGGCATTGACAAGTCGATCCATACTCCCAGCCTGCCTCTCTCTCTTTCCCTAGTGAGGCGGGGCTCTGGAGAAGCAGGGCTCCAGGACACATTGGTGGGGTCATCTGTCCAGGGAAGTCCAGTTGGTGTCATGATAGCATCTGAATATGGTGGCTGAAATAGACAGCTGTGGATTTGTCATGCAAGTGCTGTGTCCCAGCTGTAACTCTGGTGGTAGTTTAAACAATTATTTACACAGGAGAGGGGGCCAGAGCATCACTGGCACATAGGCTGCCTGGAACTGAACCCCTGGGACCTGATGCTTGAAAGACCTGTGTTTTACCGACTGCACTTCAGGAACTTCTCTGTAGAGACAGGAATGGGTAGGGGGGGGATAGAGAGATGGACAGCTGGAGACTGCTTTCTCACTCCTGATGCTTCCTCCTTGTAGGTGGAACTTCTTTAAAATTCTTTCGCTCTGTGGGAGTCGGGCGGTAGCACAGCAGCGGGTTAAGTGCACGCGGCGCAAAGCGCAAGGACCAGCCTAAGGATCCCAGTTCAAACCACCTGCAGGGGAATCACGTTGAAGCAGATCTGCAGGTGTCTTTCTCTCCCCCTCTCTGTCTTCCCCTCCTCTCTCCATTTCTCTCTGTCCTATCAAACAGTGACAACATCAGTAATAGCAACAGTAACTACAACAGTAAAGCAACAAAGGCAACAAAAGGGAACTTAATAAATACTTAAAAAAAAAATTTCGCTCTAAAACCAGAGTACTGTTCATCTCCAACTGTTCTATTGTGTAACACTTACTGTCACTTCTAAAGTGCTTTTCGTACTAGATTAAGGAGTTCTTGCAATAGCTTTCTCTTTAGTACTGAGTATATTGCCTGTGCTAGTAGCAGATATTTTAGGGTAAACGTAAACTCTGTTGGAACTTCACACTAATGGAAGTACTTACATCCGACATATTTCATTTGGTATTCTTCATAGTTGAGCGCATGCGCAATGGGATTGATATCCTGGTTGGAACACCGGGTCGTATTAAAGACCACCTGCAGAATGCCAAGCTAGATCTCACCAAACTTAAGCATGTTGTCCTGGATGAAGTTGACCAGATGCTGGACATGGGTTTTGCAGATCAAGTGGAAGAGATTTTAAGTGTGGCATATAAGAAAGGTAAACTCCAAATTCAAGAAATTGGTAAAAGGGATTATTGGATGGGTGGTGGTTTACTAGCTAAGCGAAAACTTACAAAGTTGGAAGGTAATTGGTTTAGGAAAATTTAAATTGGAAAAGAAGAATCATGATTTAGCATATAAATAAAATGATGAAAATTTCTGTAAGAAAAAATTTCTATATTAGCTTGGTATTCTTTGTATTTGTATTATATTTTTTCCTGGCTTTATATTGAAATTTTGGCAGAATGATTTGATGTCTACGTAGTTCAGACAATACAAATTTTTGCTTTGGAATAATTTTGTATTCCTGTAGTTATAAATGCTTGCACTATTAGAGGATCCTTTACATAAATTGTGTCAGCATTGTTTCTTTGTCCAGTGGGATCCTTTATGCCTTTATTTTTGTCTTCGGTGTCCGGCTTTGCCTTAATTGGTTGTTGTAGAGTGTTGATGGACCTTGGAAGATCTGGATATGGTTCAACACTCCGTGGGCTTGTTTGGCTTATTCATACTGACTTTTCTTCCCTTCCAAAGATTCAGAAGACAATCCCCAAACATTGCTTTTTTCTGCAACTTGCCCTCATTGGGTATATAATGTTGCTAAGAAATACATGAGAACTACATATGAACAGGTGGACCTGATTGGTAAAAAGACTCAGAAAGCAGCCATAACTGTGGAGGTAAATAATTCATTCTGTTGCTGGTATTAATTAGTAAATTGTATGTATTTTCACCCTGTTGGATAGTATTAATACAAGACGACTTTCTAGATGTTTGCTGCATTCACGTGGAAAGACAATTAAAAATGTATTTTCATTTTTTAGTTTTAGAAGCAGAGGCAGAGAGGGTGAAAAAGACCACAGCGCCAAAGCTTCCTTCACTGCTGTGGGTCTTCGGTTGGAACCTGGCACGTAACAGAACACACTAAGTGAGCTATTTCTTTAGCTCAAGATACGTTTTCAATTTTTTTTTTTTTATTAAAGATTTTATTTATTCATGAGAAATGATAGGAGAGGAAGAAAGAACTAGACATAACTCTGGTACATGTGCTGCCGGAGATTGAACTCAGGACCTCAATCTTTTTTTTTTTTTTTTTAATATTTATTTTCCCTATTGTTGCCCTTGTTTTACTGTAGTTATTGTTGTTATTGATGTCATTGTAGTTGGATAGGACAGAGAAAAATGGAGAGAGGAGGGGAAGATGGGGGCAGGGAGAAAGATAGACACCTGCAGACCTGTTTCACCGCTTGTGAAGCAACTCCCCTGCAGGTGGGGAGCTGGGGGCTCGAACCAGGATCCTTACGCTGATCCTTGCGCTTTGCGCCACGTGCGCTTAACCCGCTGCACTACAGCCCGGCTCCCCAGGACCTCAGTCTTGAGAGTCCAATGCCTTATCCACTGTGCCACCTCACACCACATGTTTTCAAATTTTATCTGATAGTCTGATGTCAGAATCTTTTGAAACCTAAAGCTGTCTTGACTACATAAATAGAAATTGCACCTAGCACTTAAATACTAGAGCACAGTATAGGAAGCATGCTTTGGGCTCGGTGGTGGCTCACCGGGTGTTGCGCACATGATCCAGGGTCCAGGCCCTGAGTTCCTACCTGCGAAGGGAAAGCTTCACTCGTGGTAGAGCAGGGCAGCAGCATCAAAAAGGAAAGAAGGAAGAAAACAGAAGGGCCACTAGGAACAGTGGAGTCATACAGGCACCATATCACAGAATAAGAAAAGGAAACCTGTTCTGTGTTGAACTCATTATCAGAGGGTGTGTATGTGGGGGGTTTGTAATTTCACTCGTGGACTAAATTTGGATGGTTAAATATTTATTTTGGATGGGAACAGTTGAGAGGGGTGAGAGTGAGAGGGAAAAGAGAGGCATCCGCATTACGGCTTCACCGCTTAGGAATTTTGTCCCCTGTGGGTTGGGTCGATTGCTTTTTTAAGTGAGTGAAAGGAAACAACAAATTTCCCGTGTCAATTATGTGGTCTTAGAGTGAGATTTCTTTTTCTACATTATTTAGGTCAGATAATGAATACAGGAACTAAATGTTCTTTTTTTTTTTTTCTTATTGCTAGACAGTGGAGCACTGTACAGCTGTTTTTAGACATTTCAATTTAAGAAAAAAAATGGGAGGGGGGAAGGAGAGAGAAAACCAGAGTATCACTTCCGCATGTGTGATGCTGCGAATGGAACTTGGGATCTCATGCTTTAGAGTCCAGTGCCTTATCTACTGTGGCATGTCCCAGGTCACCACTTTGTTTTCTATTACTACTTTCTTTTTTTAAAAAAATTTTTTTTTAATTATCTTTATTTATTGGGTAGAGATAGCCAGAAATTGAGAGGGAAGGAGGTGATAGGGAGGGAGAGAGAGACACCTGCAGCCCTGTTTCACCACTTGTGAAGCTTTCCCCATGCAAGTGGGGGCCGGGGTCTCAATCTCAGGTCCTTGTGCACTGTAACATGTGCACTCAACCAGGTGCGCCACAACCCGGCCCCTGTTTTCTGTTATTTCAGCACAGTTGAATCATGAAAGGCATGTGCTCTCCTATGGAGTTGCCTGCTCACTCCCCAGGTCATCTTAGGAGAAAGAGGAAAGACTGCTTTAATGTTTAATGTTCTCTAAACAGTTGTGGTAGCTGTCTGCTCAATTTTAAAATGTTTCTTGATAGCATTGTTTCTGATAGTAAGCGTGATTGCAAGTTCCAGTTAGGCGTCACTGAATAGATTGTCTCCTCTCTTATAAGCACCTGGCTATCAAGTGCCACTGGACTCAGAGGGCGGCAGTTATTGGCGATGTGATCCGAGTGTATAGTGGCTTCACTGGACGCACTATCATTTTTACTGAGACCAAGAAAGAAGCCCAGGAGTTGTCACAGAGCACATCCATTAAACAGGTTGATCTTGCCTCCTCATTTTCCTGTAGGGAGAAAATGCCTTTCAACTAGAAGTGTATTTATGTGATAGAATTAGCTCATATACTCTGAGCGGCATCTCATAAAGAGGGGAGCTGCCCTATATCCAAGGTTATACTGGTAGGCTCGACTTTCCTGTCTGGTGTTCTTTACCTTGTAACTGTACTTTGATACAGCTGACTTAATGATTGACGATTGGACATTATATTGAGACTTGTCAATGGAAGGAATATATTTCCCTCTTACTGTTTTCTGTAGAAGTATCACCATAATATGAATGTCTTATACAAGCCTAATCGGTGATTTTAAATGCAGCTGTATTGGTGGGTCTAGTTTCTTATGCCAGTTGGTTTCTTTGGCAGGATGCCCAGGCACTACATGGAGACATACAACAAAAGCAAAGAGAAATAACCCTGAAAGGGTTTAGAAATGGTGATTTTGGAGTTATGGTTGCAACCAATGTTGCAGCTCGCGGGTTAGACATCCCCGAGGTTGATCTGGTTATCCAGTGTTCCCCACCAAAAGTAAGTCATCTCATACTTGGGCTTTATTTTGTTATTTCATCTGGGTACTAAAACAAATTGAAATTGTATTAAGTTTTCTTTAAAGATTTTATTTATTTATTAATGAGGAAAATAGAGAAAGAACCAGACATCACTCTGGTACATGTGCTGCTGGGGATTGAACTCAGGACCTCATGCTTGAGTCTAGTGCCTGAGTCATTGCACCACCTCCTGTACTACTTGGGTTGTTAATTTTCATGTGGCTAGGAATAACAATCTCAAGTTCCTGGGACGCTAGGGATTTTTTTTTTTTAGTTAGAACCTCCCGCACAAAAGCCTTTTTACATAACCATTATGTTATTCCCTTGCCCAGACTGTGTCTCATGTAAATAATTGATCTAAGGGAGCATGTCATCAAAAACCCTGTGCTCTCCTCCCAGATTGGCAGTTTCCTGAAGGTTAAAGATGAAGATGACACTTCCATTAAATCACCAGTTTTAAAAAATATTTGTTTAGGGGAGTCAGGCGCTAGCGCAGCGGGTTAAGCGCACGTGGCGCAAACCACGGACCTGCCTAAGGATCCCGGCTCCCCACCTGCAGGAGGGTCACTTCATAGGCGGTGAAGCAGGTCTGCAGGTGTCTATCTTTCACTCTCCCTCTCTGTCTTCCCCTCCTCTCTCCATTTCTCTCTGTCTTATCCAACAACAACAGCAATAATAAACTATAACATTAAAACAACAAGGACAACAAAATGGAATACATAAATATTTAAAAAATATTATTAATACTACTTAGAACCAGAGCACCAGCCTGACACTTTGATGGCATGAGTTGAACTCAGGATGCTTGTTGATGGCATCTACTGAGCCACCTCCTGGGCCAAAAAAATCACAGCTTCTTAGAAAGCACCTTCCATGAGTGTGTGACATGTTGTAAATGGGTCTGGAAACCTGTGTTGTCAAATATAATGGCCACAGCCACATGGAACTATTGAACACATGAACTGTAACTACTCTGATTTGAAATGTGTGCCATAAATGTAGATACATACTGGATTTAAAAAATTGTGTTGTGGGAGTCGGGCTGTAACGCAGTGGATTAAGTGCAGGTGGCGCAAAGCTCAAGGACCTGGCTAAGGATCCTGGCTCAAGCCCCTGGCTCCTCACCTATGGGGAGGGGGTCACTTCACAGGCGGTGAAGCGGGTGTTCAGGTATCTTCCTCTTCCCCCTCTCTGTCTTCCCCTCTTCTCTTCATTTCTCTTTGTCCTATCTAACAACGACATCAGTTAACAATAAAAAATAACAAGGGCAACAAAGGGGAAAAATAAATAAGAAATAAGAAAGAATGATGTCATCTCTTTAAAAAAAAATTCTATTGCAAGGGCTGGGAGCACACACATTACCACGGGCAAGGCCTTGGATTCAAGCCCCCGGTCCCCACCTGCAGAGGGAGAAGCTTCACAGTGAAGCCGTGCTGTAGGTGTCTGTCACCCTTTCCTCATATCCTAGCAAATAAAAAAATGAATAAGTACATTTAAAAGTAAATGCTTACAAATTTTATGGTGCACACTGGATTTTGAAGACTTATAAAAAACATCTGATAAATTATTTTTATATAGATATATTTAAGTGATATAACTTGGATCTGTTGAGTTTAATAAAATGTGGTTAATTTTTTTTTTCTATTAGGGTAGTTTACTAGATAAAACTTGAATAATGGTATTTGTTGTGCTTTCTGCAGATATGCCCACAGATAGATATCACTGGCCCTGAGATTTTAAAAACTTACCATCATAGGTTTAGATTTACAAAGTCGCAGCTTCAATCCCTTGCCCCAGTATAATAAGCCAGTGCTAAGTAGTGCACTGGTTAGAAAAAAAAAAAAATTAAGGAACCTCCAAATCCAAATACTTACCTTTGCATAGACTGTACATGTCTTTGCTTCTTTGTTACTCATTTACTTTACTTCAATAGGATGTGGAGTCTTATATTCATCGTTCTGGGCGAACGGGCAGAGCTGGAAGAACGGGGATTTGTATATGTTTTTATCAGCACAAGGAAGAATATCAATTAGTGCAAGTGGAACAAAAAGCGGTAAAACTATTTTCTTACCCTTCATTCAACAAGATTTCAGTGTTAAAAAACCCATTGGGATAGCTCACTGGTTAGAGGGTGTGCCTTCCTACGGACAAGGTTCTAGTTTCAAGTTCTCATGGGAATGCCACAGCACTGAGAGAAGCCTGAGTAGAACAGTACTGCGGTGTCTCTTCCCTTATCCTGTCTGAAATAAAAAGAGTAAAATAAGTGGACCTGTGAGTGATAGAATTTTTGTGTCCTTCCCTGGCATCACAAAACAACAAAATTCCTTCTTCTAGCGTTTGCCCTTCTTCCGTAGCCAGTCAACAGTGTCAGGTTGAAAGCTGTCAGGAGCTGCTTGTTGCTGGCTTTGAAAGTGACTGGGATCCATGTGGATTCAGTCGGCTAGGAAGGATCGTCAGTTTCCCCAATGAATGGGTACTCACGGGATGCACCACGAGAAAGTCGATCCAATGCAACCCAACACAATTCCTGAAATCATGCATTTGAAAGCAGTGGTTTTGTTTCTGTATTTATACGTGGTGCTTTTATGTTTGAAAGGCAGTTTTCAGATGATATGTGAACACACCAGAAATATTGAAGCATAGATTAGGGGACTATACAAAGTGCTTAAAGATTAAAAGTATGGCTGTAGGTCAAAAGCCAGTTTTTTTTGTTTTAATTTTTATTTATTGGATAAGGCCAGCCAGAAATCAAGAGGGAAGAGGGTGATAGAGAGGGAGAGAGACACCTGCAGTCCTGCTTCACCACTCGCAAAGCTTTCCCCCTGCAGGTGGGGACCAGGGTCTCAAACCCGCGGCCTTGGCGCATTGTAATACATGTGCTCAACCAGGTGCGCCACCACACAGCCCTGGAGACCAGTTTGGTTCATTAAGGGATTTATTATTATTTATTTATCTTAATGAGAGATTGAGTATTGCTAGTATAGAGTATTGCTTAGCTCTAGCTTATGATGGTGCCAGGAATTGGAGTTTCGGCCTTTGGGGGGTCAGTATATAGCTGCTTCCTCCTCCAGGAGATGGATCTTACTTGCCCTCTTGTCCCTAGTGAACTGCACTTACGAAGGCTTACTTACAGAGAATAGAGTAGCGGGGTGAGTAGTCAAGTCTTCAGAATAGTAGAAAGCAGAACTTGCCCACAGGTGATCGGGGATAACATCAGTCGTAAGCAAGTGCCCCTTCTGCAGTAGCCTCTTTATTAACCTCTGCCCTCCCCCAACTTCTTCATCCCAGTATAAGCACATGGCAGACATCAGCCTTGGATAAGGGACACTTTATAGACTACTTGGTCAATCCTACTTAAAATTGTCAAGGATAAGCTTGTGTTGGAGGAGGCTAAGAAGACTTGGTGAGAAAATGTAATATCTTGGATTACGTAGTGAACAGAAAGGGAAGGAAAAAGGCATTAGATAAACTAGGAATAAATCTGAAGAATTTTAATTTAGTCAATAGTAATGCAACACTGTAAATGTCATTGATGTGGCATTTGTATCATGACATTAAGAATAGGGTAACTTGGTGCATGGGCCTCAGCGTAATCTTTGTAGTTTTTCAGTAAATGTAAAGTTACTCTAGAATTAAAATTTTTCTTAAATACCTAGTAAGTATAATTTGGTAAATATAAAAGTATTGGGGGCTGCTAATTAATTAGTTGAAAGAATTGGCCACTTCTTACATTAAAGGATGGTTCATTTCTTACAGGGGATTAAATTTAAACGAATAGGTGTCCCTTCTGCAACAGAGATAATAAAAGCTTCCAGTAAAGACGCCATCAGGTCTGTTTCCTCCCACTGGTGTAGTATGTCCGTCCTGAGGATTGTTCTGTTTGCTGCATGCCTTTGTGTTGATGAGTTTATGTTCTGGGGCCAGGTGGTGGTGCTCTTGGTTCATTATATCACACAAGGGCCTGGGTTTGAGCAAGTTAAAAAAAGATTAAAAAATTAAATAGAATATATGGTCTTTTTTTTTTTTTTTTTAGATGTTTTATTTATTTATTAATGAGAAAGATAGGCGAGAAAGAACCAGGCATCACTCTGGTGCATGCACTGCCGGGGACCAAACCTAGGACCTCATGCTTGAGATCCAGTGCTTTGTCCATTGTGCCATTTCCCAGACCACGAATACATGTTCTGTACACTAAGTTTTTATATATAAAGCACACAAAAAAATTAAATCTTCTGTTTGATCTATCACAGCTAAGCCGTGTGTATTTCTATTTATTTATTACGGTTGTTCACACATGAGGACAATTTCTGTTTTGTGGGTCTGGGTGGTGGCACACCTGGTTGAGTGCCCACATTACAATTTCTCTTTTGTTTCATAGGATAGAATTAAAGAGCGAAGGGGGGGGGGGTAATGAGAGAGACCCTAAGACCTGCAGTCCTGTATATTACTTATGAAACTTCTACCCCTGCAGGTGGGGACCAGGGCTTGAACCAGGGTCCTTGCACATGAAGGCAAGGACCGTGTATCATTTGTTGTTTGTTTTCTGCACTAGATCACTACTCAGCTTTGGCTTAACTACTGCTGTAAGACTACTGCTGTGTCTTAAACTCAGGCATAAGAGACTTTTACGTTATCACGGTGCTATCTCAGTGCCAGATCATATTTTTGACCTGATTTGGAAATGTTGTTGTTGTTGTTGTTGTTTAATTCAGAATGGAAATGGCTAGAGTACTTTCTGTTTCTCAAAATAACACATGCTTACTATCAAACATGTTTAGCATTTTATATATATATACCAGAGCACTGCTCAACTCTGACTTATGCTGGTGTAGGGGATTGAACCTGGGACTTCAGAGCCTCAGGCATGAGAGTCTCTTTGCATAAGCATTATGCTATCTACCCCTTAATATTATTTTAATGGCAGTATGGCATTTCACTCTGTCAAGGTGTTATTTAATCAGTCTTTATTGATCTTTTTTTTTTTCACCTTTAAAATGGCTTTATTTTTGTAATATTTTACCACTCTAAGCCTACTTTATTCCAAGGAAGAGACAAAGAGAGAAAGACACCATAACATTGAAGCTTCCTCAAATGCAGTTGAAGCTAGATTTGAACCTGAGTCGTGTATTTGGTAAAGAGATTTATTGAAAGAGACTTATAACGCCATCACTCAATTCTAACCTGTGTGGTGTCATGGTTGAAGCTTAGCATGCATGTCTTGTGCTTTACCACTGAGATAGCTCCCTGCTGATCTTCTTTAGAAGGTATGTCTTAAAAATGAAATCTGTCCACTCAATCTGTAGGCTTTTGGATACTGTGCCTCCCACAGCCATTAGTCACTTCAAGCAGTCAGCTGAGAAGTTGATTGAGGAGAAGGGAGCCGTTGAAGCCCTGGCAGCAGCGCTGGCCCACATTTCCGGTGCCACATCAGTAGACCAGCGCTCCATGATCAACTCAGAAGCGGTGAGTGTCCCTGTCAAACTTCTGACACAGTGTAATTTGGAAATGGAGCAGAATTTGAAAGGGTTCACTTAAATTTCCTCGGCCTGGAGATAGCTCTCTTGGTAGAGTGCATACTTTACGGTGGAGACCAAAGGAAAAAGAATCCACTAGTGGTACAAGTATGCAGGCGAAGTTCCAGGGACAGCAAAATCAGCAGAAAGCCCTTCCTGCTGGTTTCAGCACTTCACATACAGGGCTCGAGGCCATGTTACACGCGTGGTATGTGGAGACCATACTGGCTGAGTGGTAGTGAATTTTATCAAGAGTTTTACACCAGGTTTCTTAATCATAAAAAAATTGGGCCATACATATGCATGCATAAGGCATATGATATACATTGAGCAGCATGCTTGTACCTAAAAAACTTCAGGAGTTGCATACTTTTATTTCATTATTTTACTTATTTATTTTAAAATATTTATTAATGAGAAAGATAAGAGATAGAACCAGAGAGTTCCCTAGTTTTACTTGGGGAAGGGGATGTATGCCTTGAGGAAGTTTTCCAGAAATATTCAATATTTTAGAAAGGTGAGGATAGTGTTAACGATTAGGCTTGCTTTTGAGACTTTATTTGTCCCTCTGTCTTCCATAAGGGCTTTGTGACCATGATCTTGCGGTGCTCAATTGAAATGCCAAACATTAGTTATGCTTGGAAAGAACTTAAAGAGCAACTGGGCGAAGGTATTGATTCCAGAGTGAAGGGAATGGTCTTTCTCAAGGGAAAACAGGTAAGATTGGAACCGCTGTTGTAACTTTTCTTTTGTTTGGTAGTTATAAATAGGCAGGGTGGTGAGCAGTGGAGCAAGGGCTGCAGGTATCTCTCTTCCTCTTGACTTCCCCCTCAGTGTCTCTGTCCTATCAAGTACAACAGCAATAACAAAGCATTCCTAATTTAAGTAAAAACCAACACTGAGGGGAAACTGGAGAAACTACAGGAAAATCGGTTCCCTTACAACCCATAAGCCACTATCACTTACAGGGAGGCTGGCAGCAGTGCACTTCATAATCCCAGTGTAAGCACATGACAGACGTCAGCCGCGGAAAAGGGACACTTTATAGACTCCTTGGCCAACCCTATTAAAATCAAGGCTTGACTAGCACTACCACGTGTTAGAGGAGGCTAAGAAGACTTGATGATGATGAGAAAATGTAATATCCTGGATTAGGTAATGAGTAGAAAGTGAAGAAAAAAGGCATATATCACCATGGACAAGGATCCGGGTTCAAGTCCTGACTCCCCACCTGAGGGAGGAAGATGCTTCATAAGAGGTGAAGCAGGTCTATCTTACTCTCTCCCTCTTTTATTTCCCTTTTTCTTTCAATTTCTCTCCTTTTTCCATTTTTAAAAAGTGGTAACCAAGTACCAGCGATAGCCCTGGTGGAAATTTAAAAAAATGTTTTCATTAAATAATGAAATGAGTGGTATGGGAGATGGCGCAGTGGATAAAGTGTTGGACTCTCTAGCAGGAAGTCCTGAGTTTGATCCCCAGCAGCACATGTACCAGAGTAATTTCTCTCTGTCCTATCCATCAATGAGGACATCAATAACAACAACAATAACTAACAATATAACAACAAGGGCAACAAAAGGGAATACATAACTAAATAAATATTTAAAAATTTAAAAATCAGGGCTGGTGAAATAGCTCACTTGGATTGTATACTGCTTTGCATATACTGCTTTGTGTATATATATATATATATATATATATATATTCATTCACATAAATCTATGAAATAAATTAAATCAGTGATCTAGAAGGTGGTGCAATGGACAAATCTTTGGGTTCTCAAGCATGAGGTCTTGAGTTCAGGCCCTTGCATTGCATGTTTCAGAGTGATGCTCTCTCTTCCTTTTATTATCAATGATGCATCTTTAAAGAAAGAAGGGAAAGTTTGGCCTGGAGAGTCCAGCCGGATTGTTTAACTTCCTGTGAAGCTGGTACTGTGTCAAGCAGCTTGCATGGCAACGCCTGCCCCAGTTGTTGTTATTGGTGTTGTTGTTGGATAGGACAGAGATGAGGAGAGAAAGACAGACACCTGCAGATCTGCTTCACCACTTGCGAAGCGACTCCCCTGCAGATGGGGAGCCCGGGACTCAAACCGGATCCTTACACTGGACCTTGCGCTTTGCACCACCAGTGCTTAACCTTCTGTGCTACCACCTGACTCCCCCCCGTGGCCATTTTTAATGAGAGGAGGGAGAGGGAAAGCCTGTGCATCATTCAAGCTTCTCCAGATTTGTTTCCTCAGTTATCAAATGCAGTTAGTTAGTAGTTACTTCAGGGTATGTGCATTATGATAACCAGGAATGATTTCTGTTATATAACATTTTGCCTCATTGTAGGTAACCCCTTTCAATTTGTGTTACTGTGTTTTTGAGGGGTCTAATATCTTAGCTTTGATCTAAAGTTTATCTAAAATACGCTGAGAGATTAGTTCAGCCACTAAGACTGCCTGCCTTGTCCTATGGGAGGCTCTGGGCTTGAGCCCTAGTACCTCATGGGAGAATCGCAGCACAGAGAAAACTCCAGGTGCTAGAGCAGTGCCCTGGCACCTCCTTGGGTCTCCTTTTCTTTAAAAGCTTGAAAATAGAACGGGGTAGGGGCATAATTGGCCTGGCGTAGAGGTGTGCATGTCTGAGAGCCTGGTCCCAAAGTCAGAGTATATACAGTTACGCCTGGTTGTTGGGATTTTTAATAATAATTACCTTTTTCCGGGTATCACTTAATGTTGATTTTGTAATTCTAATCACAGACTGAATTAATGCATTGTATTTGCTTTGATTTCTAGGGTGTTTGTTTTGATATTCCTACCGCAGCAGTAGCAGAAGTGCAGGTATTTCTTTTCTCTTGGATTTTTGAAATTGACTTGTCTGAACTGTAAAGTTTTAGTTTAAATTCATTTAAAAGATCAGCAGCAGTAAGTGCTGTCAAGGATATTGGGGGGGAGGGGGCATTTCTACATTGTTGGTGTGAGTGTATTAAATTGGTTTCGCTCCTGTGGGAAACTGTGGAACATGAGAAATGGATGTGTCATCTGATCCAGTAGTTACATCTGTTTCTAACAGTCCTCCCCTTCCTTCCAGCCTCCCACCAGAGCATACTGCTGAGTTGCGGCTTCTGGTGGTACTGGCATTGAACCTGAGGCCTTGGACCCTCATGCATAAGAGTCTGTTGCTTAAATCAACTCTGCTTTCTCTCTGAATTCCCAATATGTGGTTTTTTTGTTTTAACCTTTTTTTTTTCTCCTTCCCTTTTTTATTTGATAGGACAGAGAGAAATAAAGAGGGGAGGAGGAGGAGACCTGCAGCACTGCTTCACTACTTTGAAAGCTTCCTCCCTACAGGTGGTGACCAGGGCTTGAACTCAGGTCCTTGTACACTTTACTGGGTTCACCAACACTGGGCCCCCAATATATGGGTTTCTTAGATAATCAGATTGCTCTGTCTTTATTCAGTAGAGCTGTGAGAAATGCTTTTGTACGTGGAAAATGTTTTGCTGCCTCTGATAGCTGTAGTTACCCTGTAGGGATTGAATTGAATAAGTTAGGCAGTGGTTTGGAGCATTTGAAAAATTTCTGTGACTCGGGCTTTGGGCCTGAGGATGAATGTTTTTGTTTTTCCAGCAGACTCTAGCTCTAATTTATGGTGGTACTGGTGATTAAACCTGGGACCTTTGAGCCTCAGACATGAAAGTCTTTTGAATAACCATTATGCTATCACTCAAGCTCAGATAAATAGCTTTTTACAAAAATGTATTTAATAAGAGAGAACCAGAATACCACTCTGACATATGTGATGCTGGGGATTGAACTGGATCTCCAGGGCTTGCGAGATTAACAGTATTTTTGATGAGTGGCCCTTTAAGCATTTAGCCTCATATATATTAGTGAAAAAAAGATACAAAGTGGGGCCAGGCTGGTTGAGCCCGCACATAGTGTGCAAGGACCTAGGTTCAAACCCCTAGTCCTTACCTTCAAGGGGAAAGCTTCACGAGTGGTGAATCAGGACTGCAGGTGTCTCTCTACTTTGGCCTTTCTATCTCCTCCTTCCCTCTGAATTTGTCTTTTTTTTTTTTTTAATTTTTTAAATATTTATTTATTGGATAGAGACAACCAGAAGTCAAGAAAGAAGGGGGAGATAGGGAGAGAGACAGAGAAGGGTCCTTGAGCATTGCGACATGTATACTCAATCAGGTGAGCCGCCACTCAGTCCCTTCGGTTTGTCTTCACTTGGATAACTTTACTTGCTATGTGTCCAACCCAGGCTAGAGAC
This sequence comes from Erinaceus europaeus, assembly GCF_950295315.1. Classification (NCBI taxonomy): domain Eukaryota; kingdom Metazoa; phylum Chordata; class Mammalia; order Eulipotyphla; family Erinaceidae; genus Erinaceus; species Erinaceus europaeus. The sequence goes on from NC_080162.1 coordinate 20,424,730, forward strand.
TGGCCCCACCACATTAAAAGGAAGCTTTGGTGCTGTGGTCTGAGACTGTATCCTCCCTCTTGTCTTTTTTTCTTTGCTTTGCTTTTTCCTTTTCTCTTTTTTTTTTTTTCTCTTCAAACAAATGAACAGAAAATTTTGTAACTTAGCAAAAAAAAAAAAAAAAGTCAGACAAAAGTCTTTTTTTTGTCAGCACTGGGGTTTCATTGCTGCATGCTGACTTTCACACAGAGAAAGGTCCCGCAACACTTGAGAGCAGAGGGGCTGCACACTTAGACTGACGTTCTCAATGGCAGAGCGCTCTGTTTCTTCTAACTGGTATCTAGACATTGAGGACACACTTGTGAAATTGGATATGTTAAGACTCGTTTATCCCTCTAGATTTTCTCTGAATATTAAAGTAAAATAAAATTATTTCTGTGACTTAGCTACTATACTATCTCCCCAGGCCCAGCCTTGACTTTTCTCTAGGGACAAGGCAAATGTCATCTTTCTTGCGGCTTGTTTTTGTTTTTTAAATACAGAGGAAGTGAAAAAAGACCACCAAGGCTTCCTTCAATGAGGTGGGGGTTGGGTTGTGCATAGAAAAGTATTCACGGGACCAATTTTGCTGACGACTTTTTAAAAAAATTTTATGTATTGGGAATCGGGTGGTAGCACAGCGGGTTAAGCGCATGTGGCACAAAGCACAAAGACCGGCGGAAGGATCCCGGTTTGAGCCCCCAGCTCTCCACCTGCAGGGGAGTCCCTTCACAGGCGGTGAAGCAGGTCTGCAGGTGTCTGTCTTTCTCTCCCCCTCTCTGTCTTCCCCTCCTCTCCATTTCTCTCTGTCCTATCCAACAACGACTAAAACAATTAAAAAAAATTTATTATTGGATAGAAATCGAGAAGGGAGGGGAAATAGGAAAAGAGACAGACTGACACCAGCAACCCTACTTCACCACATTTGAAGCGTTTTTTCCCCCTGTAGGTGGGGATCAGAGGCTTGAACCTGGGTCCTTGCACACTAATGTGTGCACCCGTGTGCGACACCTGATGCCCCCTGACAACTTTCTCATGCTTTCTAAAAATACTCAAAATGATCAAGGCGGGTGGGTCCAGGGTGCTCAGTGTTCTAGCACAAGTTTTGCATGCCTGAGGCCTCAGATGTCTTGGGTTTAATTCCATGTGCCACCATATGCTGGAATTGAGCAGTGCTTTGATCTGTCTCTCCTCTTGCTGTCTCTCCTGAAGAAAAAAAAAAAGCATTAGGAAATAAAGGCAGATAAAAGTAAAATATGAAATAATCTCTCAACAGGAAAAATGGCACGATTCTCGCCGCTGGCAGCTGTCTGTAGCCACTGAGCAGCCAGATCTAGAAGGACCACGGGAAGGATATCGAAACTTCAGGGGACAGCGGGAAGGAAACAGAAGCTCCAGGGGGCCCCGAGATGGAAACAGAGGCTCCAGGGGACAGCGGGATGGAAGCAGAGGCTTCAGGGGACAGCGATCAGGAGGTGGTGATAGGAGGAACAGATTTCAAAACAGAGGCCAGAAGAGGAGTTTTAGTAAAGCGTTTGACTAGTAATTTGAACTAGAATATTTACAAGAACTATGTTTTGCAACATGGATTGGAACATTTCTCATGCAAAGTTGAAAGCACACTGCTTTCTTTTCATCACTTGCCCGATCCATGTTTCTTGAAGAGAGACAAGCTTCATCAAAATTACTTCTGAATCTAAATTATCATTTGAGACTTTGTTACATTGGTGTTAGGTTTTTTTTTTTTTTTTTAATAAGGTGTATGAACTCATTTTTATTCTAATATATTGTCTATAAACACAAGATAATATCATTTATACTTTGTAAGCTGATTTGTATTTGTGCTTGAAAGTATCTCTTTCCTATATCCTAATGGGAAATGCAGTGATCTCTGGAGAAGCACTTTGAGCAGGCAAGGCTTTCTTTGTAACTGGCATTCCTAGGCCACCTGCCTGGCAACTGCTCATATGGTTCTGTACCTTCTGAGAATTAATACGAGGTGTTTGTTTTTGCCTCCAGGGTTATTGCTGGGGTTCGGTGCCTGCACTGTAAATCCCCTGCTCCTGGAGGCCATTTTATCCCATTTTGTTGCCCTTGTTGTCATTGTTATTGTTGCCATAGATGTTGGGGGATAGGACAGAGGAAATCGATGCTGATGGGGAAGACAGACAGGGAGAGAAAGACCTGCAGACCTGCTTCACCACTTGTGAAGCGGCCCTACTCCCCCCGGCGGGTGGGAAGCCAGTGGCTCGAACCACACTGGTCCTTGTGCTTTGCCCATGTGTGCTAAACCCGCTGCAGTACTGCCCGACCCCCCCTAGGTGTTGTTTTGAAGCAAGATTTCACATATAATTGAGATATGATAGTAGCACGTGTCCTAGATTTCCAGGATGGTGATAGACTTGACAGATACATTATAAGTTAGCCATGGTTACATGCATTATTATATACATTTCTTGCTTCTCAAAATAAATTTCTTCAGATTTTACATATATGTATTTATGTATGTATACACACATAGATAATATTTTAATAGACTGCAGATGTAATAGAGGACCCCCCATAATTTTCTTCACCTGTAAGGAGGCCGCTTGATGCCTGGCGGTAATGTACTTTATTTTCATTGGGAGACTAGTATTTACCCAGAAGGAATTGAGAGAATGGAAGGTTGCTGAAAAACGTCAAACCTGCTGAAATATCTTAACATGCAAATAGGAAATGGGAATATCTGTTGAGTGGGGTGGGGGGAGTGTGTGGGTGAAGAAGCATGATGAAGTATTCTTCTAAGGAGTCAAAGTATAACAGGTCATTAGTGTTAATGAAAGTTAGCTATTAAGGGTAAAATCGAGATTCTCTGTAGACTGATTCAATTTCCCAAAAAAGTTTAGATTCCTATAGTCATAGTATAGTGTCTGTTTCTAGTCATTGAGTGGTTAAAGTCACTGTTTTGAGGGAACTGAAGAACCTAATAGAAACTTTGGCCACATAAACACTCCTGAGTACACAAATACATCTCTGGACAACTCTGCATCATACAGGATCCTTGAGTATCATTGTCGTCTTGCCTTAAATCCTAGGAATTCTGTACTGGGAATCTCAGGGAACAAACTTTTGATGGGAGAATTTAAAATACATGGCCTGTCTTTTCATTTAATTATTTCAAAACTACAGTCTTTTCCATTTGTACATCAGATCTTGATTCTTGAGTGGTGGTTGCTTTGTATTCAGTTCTCTTGATTTACATTCTTAGATACACTTCTCAAATTTTTCTCCTATTTTGCATGTCTTCTCATCATGTCACAGAAATTTAAGGGAAAAGGTGTTTGAGTACAGTCAACATACATGCCTTGTAGATTACATTTCATGTCAACACTCTTGTTAATGTATATAGGAATGGGAACCTGACGAAGCAAATAAAAAGACATATCTGCGCATCCTTTAAGAAAGGCGTAAGTCTTGTTTTGGGTTAGCCTAAACAAAAATATTTAGACTTAAGTCAAGCATTCAGGGGTGGTTAACAAATACGTACTTTAGGCAACTTTAAGGAAAACATGGCTCTCAATATCCATAGCTAAAGATTCTTCTAGATTCCATAATCCAGACCATGACCACTAATATGTAGCTCAGATTCTATTTGGTTTAGATGTACTTGAGTTAGCCTAGCTAATTTTTACTGTTTTCCACAGAAAATATATTTTTTAAATTATGTATCAGACAACTCAATGAACTTTAAAAATACAACCCATTTTTATGTTGGATATATATATATATATATATCAGTTTATAATTGTACATAAAATGATTTGCTTTAACTATAAAATCGAGTTAATGTATACAATACTGCTTTATGTCATAATAAAGATACTGGTACTTACTGCTTATGTTTTAAGTTTTAATTTTAGAATAAGAAACTATGGGAGTAAATTTGTAAATTATTCCGAGCGTTATTTGTGCCTGGGAGGTTGTACAGCAGGAACTGATTTTTCTTAACATGTATAAGCCTTTCTTTAAGTACAAAATCTACTTTTTAATTTTTTAGTGATTTTCTTTTATAAAGTACTTTATATCTTTATTTATTTATTGGATAGAAACAGCCAGAAATTGAGAGGGAAGGGGGTGGTAGAGATGGGAGAGAGACGGAGAGACACCTGCAGCACTGCTTCACCACTTGCAAAGCTTTCCTCCTGCAGGTGGGGACTGGGGTCTCGAACCTGGGTCCTTGCACATTGCGACATGTGTGCTTAACCTGGTTTGCCACCACCCAGCCCCTATAAGTTATTTATCAGAGTCAGTGAAATGAGCGGGAAGGAGGAGATAGGGAGAAAGCCAAACAGAAGATGCTTCAATAAAGGATTATTTGAAAACAAACAAACAAACAAAAAGCCAGACACCTACAGCACTGCTTCACTGTTCATAAAGCTTATCTCTTGCAGTTGGGGACTGAAGGCTTGAATCCTGATTTTTGCGCATGATAGCAAGTGCGTCACCACCTGCTACAGGTGGGGACCAGAGACTTGAACCTTGCACATTACAGCATGTTCATTCTGAGGTGCAGCACCACCCGAGATGTATTATTTTTATTTTTTTATTTCTTTATTGGGGAATTAATGTTTTACATTCAACAGTAAATACAATAGTTTGTACATGCATAACATTTCCCAGTTTTCCATATAACAGTACAGCCCCCACTAGGTCCTCTGTCATCCTTCTTGGATCTGTATTCTCCCCACCCACCCACCCCACAAATGTATGATTTTTTAATCAGCATATCTTGGCAGCGTTAACAGTTCGTGTTTATTGGTCATTTGTGCTCATGGTTTACAATATTGGTGGCTCTAGTGCTAACTTGTATGTGTGCCTGCTAGTGTGCGTTTTCCAAGTAGGGAGACACCACAGTACCACTCCACCATCTGGACTTCCCTTGGTGGAGTGGCTTGAACCTTGGAATAGCTTATCTCCCAGCCCATGACCATTAGCATTTTTAAACCTTTGTCCTATTTTTCAGGTGGGGGGGGGGTCTTAAATATTTTTTTTGATACTGTCTTTTTTTCTTCAGGAATTTTAAATTTTATTTGGGAAAATTTGAACATTCAAGAGTTGGGCGATAGCACAGCCAGTTAAGTGCAGGTGATGGCAATGTGCAAGGACTAGCCTAAGGGTCCCGGTTTGAGCCCCCAGCTCCCTACCTGTAGGGGAGTCGCTTCACAAGTGGTGAAGCAGGTCTGCAGGTGTCTCTCTCCCCCTCTGTCTTCCCCTCCTCTCTCCATTTCTCTGTCCTATCCAACAACAACGACATCAATAACAATAATAACCACAACAATAAAACAACAAGGGCAACAAAAAGTAAATAAATATTAAAAATTGAGGACACTCACGTTATGCTGGGTGGGTGGGGGGAGTATAGCAGAGCTCATACTTTGATGATCACCTGGACCGGTATCGTCTTTTGTATAGAGATAGCCAGAAATTGAAAGGGAATAGAGAAACCTGCAACACTCTTCACCACTTGCAAAGCTTTTCCTCTGCTGGTGGGGACTAGGGGATCAAACCCAGGTCCTTGCACATTGTAACCTGTACTTACCCAGGTGGACGACCGCTCACCCCCACAACCACTTCTAGCGTTTGCCCTTCTTCCGTAGCCAGTCAACAGCGTCAGGTTGAGCCTGATGTAAAGTTTCGAGACCTCCTTTGAATCTGGAGAGGTGGCAGTCGTTGACTATGTGGGTCATAGTCTGTCTGGAGAAGCAGGGGCAGTTCGGGTCGTCTCTGGCTCCCCAGCGATGGGACATAGCGGCGCACCGGCCATGGCCTGTTCGATAGCGATTGAGGAGGGCCCAATCATAACGTGCTAGGTCAAAGCCGGGTTGACGCTTGCAGGGGTCTGTGATGAGGTGTTTGTTCTTTACCTCAGCTGACTGCCAACTCTGTTTCCAAGAGACTGGAACAGAGAAGTTCAGTGTAGGCGTAGGGGACCAGATTGGGTGACGAGACGTCAAGCGTTGGACAGGGTGGGCGAAGACATCCGCGTATATTGGCAGGTCCGGTCGAGCGTAGACGTGGGAAATGAACTTAGATGATGTGGCATCCCGACGAATATCTGGCGGGGAGATGTTAAGAACTGGCAGCCATGGAACCGGGGTGGAACGGATGGTTCCAGAAATTATCCTCATGGAGGAATATAATTTGGAGTCGACCAAGTGGACATGGGGGCTACGGAACCATCCTGGGGCACAGTATTCTGCAGTGGAATAGCATAATGCCAGAGATGATGATCGTAGTGTGGAAGCGCTCGCACCCCATGAGGAGCTGGCCAGTCTTGCAATGATGTGATTCCTCGCGCCCACCTTTGCTGCAGTTTTTATGAGACGATCGTGAAATGACAGAGTGCGATTGAGAGTAATGCCAAGATAGACTGGCTGGGCTTCATGCCGGATTCTCGTATCGCCATGCTGCACATTAAGCTCACGCGAGGCCGAGGCATGGTGTAGATGGAAAACAGATGATACCGTTTTTGCAGTGCTAGGGATTAGTCGCCATTTTTTACAGTAATCAGATATCAGAGACATGTCTTTCGTGAGTGTTTCCTCCAGGATGTCGAACTTGGATGCCTGAGTTGCACAGCAGATATCATTGGCGTAGATGAACTTCCTTGAAGAAGTTTCTGGGAGGTCATTGATGTAAATATTAAATAGCGTAGGAGCCAGAACAGAGCCCTGGGGGAGGCCACTTGAGACAAGTCTCCATCTGCTAGACTTGTCACCCAGATGCACCCGGAACCTTCTGTTTTGGAGAAGAAACAATATAGTGTTGGCCACCCATGGAGGCAGGTATCTTGAGATCTTGACTAGGAGACCATGGTGCCAGACCGTGCCATAGGCTGCTGTGAGATCAACAAAGACAGCACCCGTCTTTAAATTCTTCTGGAATCCATTTTGAATGTAAGTTGAGAGGGCCAGGGCTTGTTCGCAGGTAGATCTTCCTGGGTGGAAACCAGCTTGGGCGGGTGATAGGAATTTCTCTGTAAGAGGAGAAATACGTGACAGAAGCAGTCACTCAAGGAGTTTGTAACACACGGCGGACAGTGTTGGGTTTTTCTTTGGTTTCAAAACCTCTATAATCTTTGCATGACGCCAAACTTTGGGCATAGACTCAGATTCCAAGAAGTGGGACAGGAATGAAGCGAGCCACTTCTTTGCCGCAGGACCCACAACCACTCATAAGTCAGAAATAAGTGGTGCACTATGAGGTAGAGCTTAATGACTTCAGCAAGACTGTATACATGCTTTAGGATATGTGCTGGAGAGTGCATTGTAGGATTAGAAGAGAATCAGTGCAAGAAATCATTCATTGTAAAGCTAATAGCATCATTCATTGACAGGTAGAATATAGGCACAAATACATAAGGGAGCATGTGAAGAGGAAGGTAATACTAATTTGACCATAGTGAAATACAGGCGTTGGTGAGTGTGTGTGTGGGGTGGGGGGAGGGTGGGTAGGGGTGTTGTGTGGCTGTTCCAGTTGGGAGATATTCCAGTGAGATGCTCCAGAGATCCCTTTGACCTCAAGACCAAATTTTGGAAATGACCAGCACAAGCAATCGAAACCCTTGAAGTGCAAATCTTTCCCTGGGGGAAGAACAAAAAAAAGAGGGAAGAATCCTGAGGAACATTATCATTTAAAAGATTAGAGTTAATCACATACATTTATTTATTCCTTAGAATGTTTCGGTAGTGCTAATATTGCTTATGTTTTGCTATAAGAAACCTGAAGTTTAGGAATATTAATTAGAAACAGATCCAAATTCAAATTTTACCTCAACAAATCCTCACCCACCTCTTCCTTTTGAAATAGTTTCAGAAGATGTGTAATGGGAAAAACCTCGTGTGAAGTGACTTGTTGGAATTGTGGGATTTCATTCGGTTTCTTTGAAAAGTACACATCATAGATAGCATAATGGTTATGCAAAGAGACTCATGGCTGAGGGTCCAAAGTCCCAGGTTCAATCCCCCGCACCACCATAAACCACAGCCGGTAAGAGCTCTGGTTTAAAAACAAAAGTACACATTCCCACAAGTTTTATTTTAAGGTTGATGTGAGAGTATTTGCCTATCACTGAGCGCTTTTTACATTCATAACTAACGTAGTTAGAATTTACTGCTAAAAAGGATTCCACTTGTCCTGCTAAGATCAGCAGTTGTTAAACATGTTCATATGGATCCAACCTTAAGGGGTCCATAGGTGAGTTCACTGCAAGGGCGAGTCTGGAGGTGGAACCACCCTCGCTGACAGCTTCGTTTCCATAGCTACCGTTGCTATGTTGAGCATCATGCCTTCCCATTGGCCACTGCTCCGACACTGGTTCCGCCGGCAGATTCCATTGGTTCTCACGTCCTAGAGTCCAGCCGGAAGTGAAGCGTCGCAAAGCAGAGGGAAGGCGGGAGTCCCGATTGAGAACGCCGAGGCTGGAGAGGCTAAAATGGCGAACTCTCCGTGGGCTGAGATTCGGGAGAAATTCCAAGCGGCATTGGCCCTGTCGCGGGTGGAATTGCATAAAAATCCCGAGAAGGAACCGTACAAGTCCAAATACAGCGCCCGAGCGCTGCTGGAGGAGGTCAGGGCGCTGCTGGGCCCCGCTCCGGAGGACGAGGAGGAGCGGGCCGAGGCCGAGGACGGCTCGGGCGCCGGGGACCTCGCCCTGGGGGTGCCGGCGGAGGTGGTGGAGGTCGAGGGGCCCGCCGCCCAGGCGGCCGTGAGGCTGGCGGTTCTGGAGTTTCACCTCGGAGTGAACCACATCGACACCGAGGAGCTGTCGGCCGGGGAGGAGCATCTGGTGAAATGCCTGCGGCTGCTGCGCCGCTACCGGCTGTCGCGGGGCTGCGTCTCCCTGCACATCCAGGCGCAGGTGGGCCGGGCCGGGCCGGGCTCGGGGGACCCCTCCTGGCCTCCCGAATTTATTTGGGGTTTTTTAAATGGCTTTGCAGTAAAGTTGTTGGCACGGGTACAGTTCGGCATCTCCTGGTGATAGGTGTCTGTCTGTCTGCAGGGCCCCAGTTCTTGCCAGTGCCGTCGATGTTGAGAGGCACAGTTTGTCCCCCACATTTTTGTATATTTATTCACTGATCTTCCCTTTTTGTTGCCCTTGTTGTCTTTTATTTTTATAGTTATTATTGTTGTTGTTATTGTTGTCGTTGTTGGATCGGAAAGAGAGAAATGGAGAGAGGAGGGGAAGACAGAGGGGGGGAGAGACAGACAGACAGACACCTGCAGACCTGCTTCACCGCCGTGAAGCGACTCCCCTGCAGGTGGGGATCCGGGGGCTCGAACCGGGATCCCTACGCCGGTCCCTGCGCTTCATGCCCGCTGCGCCACCGCCCGACTCCCCGTCCCCCACATTTTTAAAAATCTTTATTTATTGGATAGAGACAGCCAGAAGGCGACAGGGAAGGGGGGAACAGAGACACCTGCAGCCCTGCTTCAGCCCTCGCAAAGCTTTCCCCCTGCAGGTGGGGGCCGGGGGCTGGAACCCCGGTCCTTGCGCATTGTAACTTGTGCTCTCCACCAGGTGCGCTCCCACCCGGCTCCTGTCTCCACGTTTTGAAGCTTTAGTATCAGCGTCTCCCGAGCTTATTCTCTCCGTCTCCTTTTTAAAAAATCTTTATTTATTGGATAGAGACATCGAGAAGTCAAGAGAGAAGGGGGTGATGGAGACAGAGACACCTGCAGCCCTGCTTCAGCACTCTCAAAGCGTTCCCCCTGCAGGTGGGGGCCGGGGACTCGAACCCGGGGCCTTGCGCACTGTAACTTGCGCCTCAAGCAGGTGCCACCACCCGGCCCCCCGAGCTTATTCTCCACGCTCATCGCTAACACCCCTCTGTGTTTTGCTCAGTCGTGATCATCGCGGTGGTGTCCCCAGACCCACGTAGCTGATTGTAAATGCCCGTTCCAACGTGTCACCAGTCCACATCTTCATTCTTACTTTAAAAAAAATTTTTTAAATCATTTATTTATTGGATAGAGACAGCCAGAAGTCGAGAGGAAGGGAGAAACAGAGGGAAAGAGACAGAGAGACACCTGCAGCCCTGCTTCACCACTTGCAAAGCTTTCCCCCTGCAGGTGGGGACTGGGGCCTCGAACCTGGGTCCTTGAGCACTGTAATGTGTGCCCTCAACCAGGTGCGCCACCACATCTTCATTCTGTGAAGAACCAATCTTACTAGTAGTCACTAACGAAGAATATTAAAAAAAAAAAAAAAAAAAGAAAGAAAAGAGAAAAAAGAAAGGAAGAGGAAAAGAAAACAGACCGCAGGGAAATGGCTCAACTGGCAGAGAATTAATCTCGCGTGTTGAATCTGGGTGAGGTCCCGGAGCCACATACACCAGAGTGGTGCTCTGCGTTGTTTTGCTTTGTTTTTCACCCTAAATAGAGAGCTGTAGTCCATGGGATGCCAGCAGTTTGATTGGGGACCGACACCCCACTCACTGGGCCCTTTCTGTCTCTTTTCTCTGTCTCATGTTGAACTTACACATGTAATAAATTAAAAAATAAACCAAGAACAAATCCAGTGTAATTTAAATCATAACTTGAGATCTCAGTGAAATCACAAAGAATGACCAGAGTGTATTCCAAATTTCAAAGAAGATATTTAAATTCTTCATTTTCTTTTTTTTTTTTTAAAGTGATGTGACTACTATATTCTGACACATACACTTTTTTAAATATATTTTATTTTATTTATTTATTCCCTTTTGTTGCCCTTGTTGTTTTATTGTTGTAGTTATTATTGTTGTCGTCGTTGTTGGATAGGACAGAGAGAAATGGAGAGAGGAGGGGAAGACAGAGAGGAGGAGAGAAAGACAGACACCTGCAGACCTGCTTCACCGCCTGTGAAGCGACTCCCCTGCAGGTGGGGAGCCGGGATTCAAACCTAAACTCTTCATTTTCTATTCTTGCCGTATTTGTTTGCTTACTCCCCAAGGAATTTCTTCTCATTCTTCAGAACTCACTTCATAGTTTTAGTAACTGTCTACAGACTAGTTTGGTACAAAGAACCATCTCCCCTCTACCTTTCTAATCCTTATTGTGACACATTTTATTTATTTACATTAAAAAAAATATATATATATATATATATTTTTTTAATTTTATTATGAGAGAGAGAGAAATAGAGACATGCCAGAGCACTGCTCAGCCCTGGCTTTGTTGGTGCTGGAGACTGAACCTGGGACTTCAGGCATGAAAGTTTTTTGTTTTTTTTTAAATTTTATTTATTTACTTATTCCCTTTTGTTGCCCTGGTTGTTTTATTGTTGTAGTTATTACTGTTGTTATTGTTGTTATTGGATAGGACAGAGAAATGGAGAGAGATGGGGGAAGACAGAGAGGGGGAGAGAAAGACAGACACCTGCAGACCTGCTTCACCTCCTGTGAAGCGACTCCCCTGCAGGTGGGGAGCCGGGGCTCGAACCGGGACCCTTATACCGGTCCCTGCGCTTTGTGCCACCTGCGCTTAACCCGCTGCGCTACAGCCCTAATCCCGAGAAAGTTTTTTTAAAAATTTATTTATTTATTCTCTTTTGTTGCCCTTGTTTTATTGTTGTAGTTATTGATGTCGTCGCTATTGGATAGGACAGAGAGAAATGGAGAGAGGAGGGGGAGACAGAGAGGGGGAGAGAAAGACAGACACCTGCAGACCTGCTTCACTGCCTGTGAAGTGACTCCCCTGCAGGTGGGGAGCCGGGGGCTCAAACCGGGATCCTTATGCCGGTCCTTGTGTTTTGCGCCACCTGCGCTTAACCTGCTGAGCTATAGCCCGACTTCCAAAAGTTTTTTTTTTTTAATAGAACACAAATCAACACTTATTAAAACTATATAGGTGTTATGTATAATAATAAATGATCAGTCTAATTTTTTAAAGAAGACTAAGCAGGTGGCTCAGCAGTAGAGCACATGTTTTGCTTATGTAAGGGCCCAAGTTTGTTTCTGGCACCACATATGTGGAACAGTGTTTGAGTCCTCCTCCTCTCCTTCCCTCCTCCTCTCCTTCCCTTCTCCTCTCCTCATCTCCCTCCTCCTCTCCTTCCGTCCTCCTCTCCTTCCCTCCTCCTCTCCTTCCCTCCTCCTCTCCTCATCTCCCTCCAGGCCACATTTTCAGGGAGAAGCTTATAGTGCAGCAGCCGCAGGTATTTCTCCTGTTTGTTACCTGCTATTAAAAAAAGAAAGAAAGAAAGAACCCAAGAGTTGGTTCAGTGAATAAAGTTTGGACTTTAAAAACCAAAACAGAGAGTCGGGCGGTGGCGCAGCGGGTTAAGCGCACGTGGCGCAAAGCGCAGGGACCGGCATAAGGATCCCGGTTCGAGCCCCCGGCTCCCCACCTGCAGGGGAGTCACTTCGCAGGCGGTGAAGCAGGTCTGCAGGTGTCTGTCTTTCTCTCCCCCTCTCTGTCTTCTCTTCCTCTCTCCATTTCTCTCTGTCCGATCTAAAAATGATGACATCAATAACAACAACAATAACTACAACAATAAAAAAAACACAAGGGCAGTGGTCCAGTAAGTGGCGCACTGGATAAGGTATTGGACTCTCAAGCATGAGGTCTTGGGTTCAATCCCTGGCAGCACACGTACCAGAGTGATGTCTGGCTCTTTCTCTCTCCTGTGTTTCTCATTAATAAATAAATAAAATCTTTAAAAAAAAAAAAACATAGGGAATGATCTCACTCATAGACACAAGTTGTTAAACTAGATCAGAAGGGAGAACACTAAGCAGAACTGGGACTGGAGGTGGTGTACTGCACCAAAGTGAAAGACTCAGGTGTGGGGAGTGTCCTGGTCCTGGAACAGGATGGCAGAGGAGGCCCCAGTGAGGGTTGCATTGTCATGTGGAAATGTTACCCACATACAAACTGTTGTATTTCACTGTTGACTATAAACCAGTAATCCCCCAATAAAGAAAAAAAAAGAGTGCTGGTGGCGGCAAGCGCACACATCATCAGGCACCAGGACCCACATTCCAGCCCCTGCGCCCCACCTGCAGGGCCAGGGGTGCTTCATGAGTGGTGGAGCAGGCGTGCAGATGTCTTATCTTTCTACCCCATCCCTGGTATCTTATCTTCCTCTCTCTCTCTATCTCTTCTCCTCTCAATTTCTTTCTGTCCTATCAAATAGAAATAGAAAGAAAAAACAAGCAGAATTAAAGGGCCTCTGGGAGTGGCAGATGTGTAGTGCCAGCACGGAGTCCTAGCAATAACTGTGGTGGCAATTTTTTAAAATGGGAGGGGGAGGCTGGGGGTGGTGGCCCACCTGGTTGAGTGCACATGTCATCAAGCGCAAGGGACCCAGGTTCAAGCCCCCAGCCTCCACCCGCAGGGGGATGCTTCATATGGTGAAGAAGTACTACAGGTATTTCTCTTTCGCCCTCCCTCTTTCTTCCTCCTCCCCTCTCAGTTTATCAGCCCTATCAAGTAAAATAAATAAGTAAATACAAAAAGCATATGTATGTTCTGGAAGCAGCAGAGCTGTCATGGGACACCAGCCCCCAGCCATAACACTGATGGCAAAAAATTCATCTGGGGTGGGAGTAGATAGTATAATGGTTTTGCAGACAGACTCATGCCTGAGGATACAAAGTCCCAGGTTCAGTCCCTTGCACCACCATAAGCCAGAGCTATCAGTGCTCTGGTTAAAAAAGGGCAGGGATAGACAGCATAATGGTTATGCAAAGAGACTCTCATGCCTGGGGCTCCAAAGTCCCAGGTTTAATCCTCTGCACCACCGTAAACCAGAGCCAGTACACTACTGCTGGCCCCCTTATTATTTATATTTAACTAACGAAAGAGATACAGAGAGAGATACCTTAGTTTATGGTGGTGTTGGGGATTGAACCTGGGACCTCAGCCCTAAGGCATGAGTCTTTTGAATAACCATTATTCTGGCTCCCTAGCCCTAGTATTTTGTTTGTTTAGATTTATTTGTGGGGGTTGCACAGTGGTGCACCTGGTTGAGCACACTCATCACCATGCACAAGGTCCCAAGTTCAAGCCCCCTGTTCCCACTTATGGGGGGAGCTTCCCAAGCAGTGAAACAGTGCTGCAGCTCTCTCTTTCTCTCTCTCCCCCTTCCTATCCCTATCCCTATCCCCATCTTCCCATCCCCCTCAATTTCTCTGTCTCTATCCAAAATAAATAAATAAAAGTTCAGAGAGAGAGAGAGAGAGAGAGAGTTGCTACTGAGACAGACATAAAGAAAAAGAGGGAGGACCAGAATACCACTCTTGGATCTGATGCCAGGGTTGAATTTAGGACCTCATGCTTAAAAGTGCAACTTTTTTTTTTAAATCTTTTAAAAAAAGTATTTATTCCCTTTTGTTGCCCTTGTTGTTTCATTGTCGTTATTGATGTCGTCATTATTGGATAGGACAGAGAGAAAATGGAGAGAGGAGAGGAAGACAGAGGGGGAGAGAAAGACAGACACCTGCAGACCTGCTTCACTGCTTGTGAAGTGACTCCCCTGCAGGTGGGGAGCCGGGGGCTTGAACCGGGATCCTTATGCCTGTCCTTACGCTTTGTGCCACGTGCGCTTAACCCATTGAGCTACCTCCTGACTCCCTAAAGTCCAACTTTTTAAAAAATAAGTATTTATTCCCTTTTGTTGCCCTTGTTGTTTTATTGTTGTATTTATTATTGTTGTTATTATTGATGTCGTAGTTGTTGAATAGGACAGAGAGAAATGGAGAGAGGAGAGGAAGACAGAGGGGGAGAGAAAACTAGACACCTGCAGACCGCTTGTGAAGTGACCGGGGACTCGAACCGGTACCCTTACATCGGTCCTTGCACTTTACGCCACCTGCGCTTAACCTGCTGCGCTACCGCCCAACTTCCAAGTCCAACTTTTTCTCCACTGTGCGACCTCTTGGGCCACAACAGTAACTCTCCTTCCCCTCCCCCCACCCCAGGATTATCACTGGGGCTCAGTTCTTGCATGATGAATCCTTTGCTCCTGGGGGATTTACTTTTTGCCTTCTCTCTCTTCCTGTAGAAGAGAGAAGGATTGAAGGGGAAGGGAGAGGGAGAAGGAGAAAGAAAGACACTTGCACAACAAGGGCAACAAAAGAGTAAATAAATAACTAAATATAAAAAAAATAAAAGAAAACATTAAAAAAGAAGAAAGTCACTTGCAACACTGCTTTACTGCTCATGCAACTTCCCTGCTATGAGTGGGGACTAGGGGCTTGAACTCGAGGCCTTGTGCATAGTAAGGTATATGCTTAACCAGGTGCATCACTGTTGCCTGGCTCCCAAACAGTGACTTTTGAAAATGTTTTTTTAAAAGGCCTCTGGAGGATAATATCAGTAAGTATTATTATTATTATTTTTTTTTTCTAAACTAAAGTCATCAGTAAGTATTATTATTATCACTATTAAACCACTTTATTTTTTAAAAAGATGTGTTGATTAATAAGCAAGAGAGAGAACGTGATGCCAGGAATGCAACTCACGACCTCGTGCTTTAAAATCCAACACTATCCACGGCATCAATTCCCAGCCACTATAAATATTGTGAAAGTACTGGACTTAAAGCATGAGGTTCCGAGTTCAATCCCTGGCATCACATATGCCAGAGGGTGCTCTTATTCTCTCTCTTCCCTCCTGTCCTGTCAATTAAAAAAAAAATAAGCAAATAAAATAAAAACCTACTAAAAGAGAAAGAAGGTGTTATGTTTTTATGTCTTTCTCTTGTCTCTGTGTGTGTTCAAGTTACTCTCCAGTTTAGGACTTTTCAATAAGCTTTTATTATATTTGAAATTGAGACATGACCTAGCTAGTTGCCACTGACTTTAAGTGCCTTGTTCATTTTTTGTTCCCCCTGTGGGGCTTTACTTGAAGGTTCAGCTTCCCAGGCCACTCAGTGATAAGTGGAAGGATTCAGTTTCTTACAGGTGTTTGGTCTGAGAGCCTTAGTTCCTTGCTGGATGTTGGACTCTCTTAGTTCTTTGCCACAAGAGTCTGTCTGTTGTATGATTCAGAACTTGACAGTTGCCTTTTCTTAGAGTAAGCAAGAGGTTCCACCCAATATGGAATCACAAGGTTTACAACCTAATCTTGGAAGAGAGCTTTTTAAAATACATTTTAAGTAGTTATTTGTTTAGGCGAGCGAGAACCAGAGCATCACTGTTGTATGAGATAGCAGGAATTGGCACTTGGAACCTTCTCCGTGTAGGCTTGGCACTGCACATGACATGCCGTCACCTGGGCTGTGGAAAAGATCTTTTGTCACTTTGACCATATCCTTTTTGTTAGAAATTAGTCACTGAATCCAGCCTATGTAAGGGACAGAGGGCATACAAGGTCTGAATACCAGGAGGCAGGGGGCGTCCAGGATTCACCTCAGTGACTGCCTCCTGTGCCCTGCATAAAGACACTTAGTATTATAAATAGTAAGTTTGTTGTTGATTAGGCCTCAGTACTATTTGATAGGCAATATTGACTTTGAAACGATGGTTATAGAGGCTGGGCAGTGGCACACTGGGTTAAGCACACTAGTGCCCAGTGCAATGATCTGGGTTTGAGCCTCCGGCTCCCCACCTGCAGGGGAGTCGCTTCACAGGCAGTGAAGCAGGTCTGCAGGTGTCCCTCTCTCCCTCTCTCTGTCTTCCCCTCCTCTCTCCATTTCTCTCTGTCTTATCCAACAATGACGACATCAATAACAACAATAATAACTACAACAAGGGCACCAAAAGGGAATAATAAATAAATAAATATTAAAAAAAGAAACTATGGTTATTACTTTAATTAGATATTTGTATTGTTATAATTTATTTCTCTTTTCATTATTTTCCAGAATAATCTAGGTATCTTGTGGTCTGAAAGAGAAGAAATTGAAACTGCACAAGCTTACCTTGAATCATCAGAAGCACTTTATAATCAATATATGAAAGAGGTACAGTGCATATCATATCAACTTTATGAGTCAGTGAAAATGGTCAGGAATTGCTTAACAATTCTTCACTTAGAACATCAGTGTGATTGCTTAAAAAGAAAGATGCATTTAAAAAAACTTTTTTAAAAATTATCTTTATTTATTGGATAGAGACAGCCAGAAATCAAGAGGGAAGGGGGTGATAAAGAGGGAGAGAGACAGAGAGACACCTGCAGCCCTGCTTCACCACTTGTGAAGCTTTCCCCCTGCAGGTGGGGACCAGGGGCTCAAACCTGGGTCCTTGCGCATTGTAATACATGCACTTAACCAGGTGCGCCACTACCCAGCCCCTGAAAGATGCATTTTTGTAGATCAAATATGAGCGAGAAGGAGACAAGAAGCCTGGCTTCCTCTGGCACATGGAGTGCTGGACCACACACCTCGGGCCTGCAGGCCTGGTGCTCTGCCAGTTGAGCCATTTCCCCAATGATTCAGTGTGACTTTAAAGAAAATATATCTTTTAATTATCTTTTTTTCCCTTTTCTTTTTAACCTGAGCACTGTTCAGCTCTGGCTGATGGTGGTATAGGGGCTTGAATTTTGAATTATCTTTCTTTCTTTATTATTTTTTTTAAATATTTATTTTATTTATTCCCTTTTGTTGCCCTTGCTGTTTTGTTGTTGTAGTTATTATTGTTGTTGTCGTCGTTGGATAGGACAGAGAGAAATGGAGAGAGATGGGGAAGACAGAGAGGGGGAGAGAAAGACAGACACCTGCAGACCTGCATCACCGCCTGTGGAGGGACATGCAGGTGGGGGCTCGAACTGGGATCTTTAAGCCGGTCCTTGCGCTTTGCGCCACATGGGCTTAACCCGCTGCACAACCCCCCCGACTTCCTTCCTTCCTTCCTTCCTTCCTTCCTTCCTTCCTTCCTTCCTTCCTTCCTTCCTTCCTCTCTCTCTCTCCCTCCCTCCCTCTCTCTCTCTCTCTCTCTCTTTCTTTCTTTCTTTCTTTCTTTCTTTCTTTCTTTCTTTCTTTCTCTCTTTCTTGGATATAGACAGCCAGCAATTGAGAGAAAGGGGGATATGGAGGTAGATAGATGATAAAGAGAGGGAGAGAGAGAGACACCTGCAGCCCTGCTTTACCTCTTGTGAAGCTTTCCCCCTGCAGGTGGGACCAGGGTCTTGAACCCAGGTCCTTGCAAATTATAACATGTGCACTCAACCAGGTGCACCACCACCAGGCCCCATGTGACTTTTTTAATATACTCAGGGAACTGCTGTAGAGTGGTCTAGATGGCCGCTGAATAGTTGAAGTTATTTCCTATTATATTAAGAGTCCTTATGTATTTATTTTAAAATATTTATTTATTTATCAGAGCACTTCTCAGCTCTTGCTTATGGTGGTGTGAGGGATTGAACCTGGGACTTTGGAGCAACAGGCATGAGATTCTCTTTGTATAACAATTATGCTATCTACTCCTGCCCTGCTTTATTTTTTCTCTCTGAAAGTAGCTTGCACCCATCGGGGTTATCACTGGTACTTGGTGTGGCTACTATAAGTCCACTACTCTGGGTGGCCTTTTTCTTTTCTTTTCTCTTCTTTTCTTTTCTTTCTTTCTTTCTCTCTTTCTTTCTTTCCTCCTTCCTTCCTTCCTCCCTCCCTTCCTTTCTTATTTTTTTAAAAATATTTATTTATTTCCTTTTGTTGCCCTTGTTTTATTGTTGTAGTTATTGCTGTTGTTATTAATTTCATCGTTGTTGGATAGGACAGAGAGAAATGGAGAGAGGAGAGGAAGACAGAGAGGGGCAGAGAAAGACAGACATCTGCAGACTTGCTTCACCTCTTGTGAAGCGACGTCCCTGCAGGTGGGGAGCCAGGGGCTTGGACCGGGATCCTTACTCCGGCTCCGGTCCTTACGCTTTGCGCCATGTGCGTTTAACTGACTGTTACCGCCCCACTCCCCCTTCCGTTCTTTCTTTTTTATTTGACAGGACAGAGCAATTGAATGAGGAGGGGGAGGCAGAGAGGGTGAGAGAAAGACAAACACATGCAGACCTGCTTCATGGCTCGTTAAGTGTCTCCCGTGCAGGTGGGGAGTAGGGGTTTAATGCTGTGCATGGTAACAGATGTGCTTAGCCAAGAGCACCACCACCCAGCTCCCTAAAGCACTTTTTTTTAACAGACAAAAGACTTAAAATTTGTAGCTTTTTAAATGAACATGAAATTACATTTCAGGTTTTTTTTGTGTGTGTTGTAGACAGTCTCATTTTACTTGTTTGATTCTATAGAATTAAAAAAAATATTCCCTTTTGTTGCCCTTGTTTTATTGTTGTAGTTATTGTTGTTGTTGATGATGTCATCATTGTTTGATAGGACAGAGAGAAATGGAGAGAGGAGGGGAAGACAGGGGGAGAGAAAGATAGACACCTGCAGACCTGCTTCACCACTTGTGAAGAGACTCCCCTGCAGGTGGGGAGCCGGGGGCTTGATCCTTGGGCTTTGCGCCACGTGTGCTTAACCTGCTGCGCTACCGCCCGACTCCCGATTCTTTAGAATTTTATGGTTAAGGAAAATCACGTTTGCAGCCCAAGAGGCAATGAATGTCGGGTTAGAGAACTAGGCGTGAAAGCGTGTTTGGAGTTCAGTCCCTGCTGTCTCACAGGCCAGACTGGTGCTCTGGTTCTCTCTCACTAATGAATAAATACTTTTTTAAAAAAGAAAATTGTTCCTTTGGTATCATGAAAGTTAACTAGTGAAAAATGAAGCAGTTATTGTTTTTAAAATTAGATTTCTCCAGTGTCTCCAGAGGAGGGCGCTTGATGTTTACAGTTCAAACTGTAGAATTTTGTCTCTCTGTAATGTAGGTTGGGAGTCCTCCTCTAGATCCTGTTGAGCACTTTCTTCCTGAAGAAGAAAAACTTGCTGAGCAGGAGAGATCAAAAAGGTGAGTGGGGTGCGGGGGCAGGTGGTGGCGCACCTGGTTGAGCACACATGTTGCAATGCACAAGGACCCAGGTTTGAGCCCTGGGTCCCCACCTGCAGGGGCAAAGCTTTGTGAATGGTGAAGCAGTGTTTCAGGTGTCCCTGTCTCCCCTTCCCTCTCGATTTCTGGCTGTTTCTATTCAATATGAAAGTAAAGATAACAAAAAAATAAAAAAGAATTAAAAAGGGTACCAGCAGTGGCACATCTGGTGAAGTGCTTTCATTAAAGTGCACAAAGACCCAGGTTCAAGCCCCTGGTCCCCTCCTGCAGGAGGGAAGTTTCACGAGTGGTGAGGCAGGACTGCAGATGTCTCTTTCTCTCCTCCACCTCCTCTCTCAATTTCTCTCTGTCTCTAATAATAAGGACATGAAAATATTAAAAATATTAATGAAAAATAATTTTTAAAAAAGGTGAGAGTGGGTATAATAACTAACCCTCATAACTGCTTCTACATAGTGTAGATAAGCTTATTTTTGCCTCCAAGTCACTTGTAAAGATTATAAAATGTGAATTCTGACATAAATGAAAACCGCCATTTGCCACTTGCTAGATATGTGCTCTTATTCAAATCTGACGCTCAGTTTTGTTATCTGTCAGTTGCTATTCCAATTCAGAGTGCTGGTGAGGGGATGAAAATACACGAGTGGTCCGGGCGGTGGCGCAGTGAATTGGGCTCTCAAGCATGAGGTTCTGAGTTCAGTCCCCAGCAGCACATGTACCAGAGTGATGTCTGGTTCTTTCTCTCTCCTCCTATCTTTCTCGTGAATAAATAAATAAATTCTTTAAAAAAAAAAAAGAAAATACATATGAAAATCTCTTATAAATTATAAGCCATTACACAAAGTCTGCTTTTTTTTTTTTCTTTGTAGATTTGAGAAGGTTTATACTCACAATTTGTATTACTTGGCTCAAGTCTACCAGCACATGGAAATGTTTGAGAAGGCAGCTCGTTATTGCCACAGTACCCTCAAGCGCCAGCTGGAGCACAATGCCTACCATCCTATTGAGTGGGCTGTCAATGCTGCCACCTTGTCACAATTTTACATCAATAAGGTAAGCGTCCTCTAAGTAGTTCTCGAACAAAGATACCGGTAGTGCTTATAAAAGTCAATTGACAGTGCCTTGAAAATGCAGTCTTTAACAAATAGAGAGTCTGTATTTTATGAGGTAAACTGGACAAAAAGAATGCAGCCCCGTTTGCAAACATACTGAAGTCTTGTACTTTCTGATTGCTTCAATTTTTTTGAGTCTTCAAAATGCTGAGTTCTGTTAGTCTTACGTGTCACTCGCCCCTAAAATTGCATATTATCTAAGCCCAGTTCTTTTTTTAATTAGAGACACTGTCTCAGTTTAATTCATTTTAGTGAGATGTTACCTTACATTGCAGATTTTCTCAGAGATACGTCTTTATCTTTATTCAGTGGTGATCTGGTAACGATGAGAATTTGTCTAAGGAAGTTGACTGTTAAATGTGGACTTTGATAAAAGCATGTGATACATTTCTGTTACTCTTCAAAATGACCTCCTCTGTAATATATGTATATATTTTCATATTGGAAAGGTCTTAGCTGGAAAACTCCAAGTACTTATGATATACATCTTTGGATTATCTCATGAGGACAAATTTGAACTTCTTAGTTGTTTATCAGAATTATTTAAACTCATGATGGTATATTCTTACTTAGCCTATTTATTGCTTCAGCCCAGAAACATTTTTAATGCTAAAATGCTTTTAAGCAACCTTTCCCAGCCGTGTTTTCTATTAATTCTCAGTAAAATATTCTAGCAAGAAAAATTATTTTTATTGTATTTCTAATTTATAAGCCTTTGAAATTTTGGTAATTCTTTGCTAATCAGTTCCTTCGTAGATGTTCTGGTTATCTGCTTACCCTTACTGGGCCTTTTTGAAATTTTTTTTGTTAGTGCTGGTTCTGTAAATGCACCCTATGTTTAAAGTATTGTCCCACAGAATTTCATTCAGAAAAGCTATTAGCAGGAGAGAAAGGGCTGTGGTGACTGCAGCATCGCTTCTAGGACTTTGATCTAAGATCAAGTGTGTAAGTAACGCTACTGCATATATCAGCGCTTTTAGTTAAAACCGAATTCATGAATCCATTTCATTGTGGTCATCATCTGAAAGTGTTACCTAGTGCCTCTGCTTGTTGTACCTTTCTTTTTTTTTTTTTTTTTAATAGCTGCTAGAGGCCCCTTGTTTATTTTGTTTAGCAACTTTAAAATTACATATCCATTGTGCTTTTATGTAACACTTAAAATTCCATGGATACTGGTAATACTGCTATGTAGATATTAAAATATAATTAAAAATGCAAAAGCTGTTCAGCATTGCTTATGTAGAGCATGCGGTATTCTCATGAATACTTTTCCTAGCCTGTGCTCTTTTTTTTTTTTAATCAAAATATTACATACTGTTGTTGAAATTAAGTTACACTGCAGAGAGAGAGAGAGAGATTTGAACCATGATTTTAAATGATATAACCATCATTCCTGTCATCGCCATCTTCATCTGGTCCTAGTGGAAAGTTTTTCTTCGTGAATCCCTACTGGCGGGTGCTAAAGCCACACACTTACCAGCCACCTAGAAGGCCAAAAGGCCTGCACATCTTGGTGGGCTGCTCCCAGGGAGCCAGTCTGAACAGAACTGCAATGACAGTGATGGCTAAGGGATTGCGGAGGGGCAGTTAAACTTTAATTGCAACTTTTCTGTTTGGTTTTTGAGGCTTAACACCAACATTTTGATCCCTAGGAGTTGCTGGGCTGACACTGCACATGGTGCCCTGCTAGTAAATTTATCTAGTAGTTTATTTATTCTTTATTATTTTATTATTTATTTAGTGATTCTGTGCTGAGAATTTAAAGTCATACCCAATCACTAAAATCTTCTTAAGAAAATAACCAATATAAAGTGGACATTATATTTTAGCGAAGGTGGCTTCCATCTAAAAATTGGACTTTAACTTTGTACTTTTGCTGGGTGGCTCTATGAATAAATGACAGCTACAAGTATATATCAACAAGGAAATCTCCTAGCTATTTGAGAAGTTTACCATACCCAGATTTGATTTTTTTTTTTTTTTAATTGCCACAAGAGTTATTGCTGGGGCTCAGTGCTGGCACTACAAATATATCACTCCAAGTGGGCTTTTCCTGCCTGCCTGCCTACCTGCCTGCCTGCCTCTTTCCTTCCCTCCTTCCTTCATTCCTTCCTTCTTTCTTTCCTTCCTTCCCTTCTCTCTCTCTTTTTTTTTTTTTTCTATTTTTATTTGATATGACAGAGACTTTGAGAAAGGAGGGGAGACAGAGAGGAAGCAAGACACCTGCAGACCTGCTTCACCGTTCATGAAGCATCCTCCCTGCAGGTGGGGAACAGGAACTCGGACTGGGTCCTTGTGCATGGTAAGGTGTCCACTCAGCCAGGCGGACCACCACCTGGCCCCTAGATTATGTAGTCTTTAAATGGGTTGGTAAAGCAATTCTATAGAGCTTAGCTTATCTGTAAAAATATGTGGACTTCTGGGAGTTGGGCGGTAGCGCAGCAGGGTAAGCACACGTGGTGCGAAGCGCAAGGACCAGCTTAAGGATCTGGGTTCGAGCCCCGGCTCCCCACCTGCAGGGGAGTCGCTTCACAGGCAGTGAAGCAGGTCTGTAGGTGTCTCTCTTTCTCTCCCCCTCACTGTCTTCTTCTCCTCTCTCCATTTCTGTCCTATCTAACAATGGCGACATCAATAACAACAATAATAATAACTACAACAACAATGAAAAACAACAAGGGCAACAAAAGGGAAAATACATACACAAATAAATAAATATAAAAAAATTAAAAAATATATGTGGACTTCAAAAACTTGGTGGGAAGCCTTGTGTGCATTCCAAAGGTTTAAAAGGCAAGCATTTTTTTTTTTTTAATCAGAATTGTCTATTTTTACAGAATGTCAGTGGTCTAAGAATTTATCATGCATGGAACTCGGGATGTTTAGAGAACTATTTGAGGTACTTGCACTGTAGGACGATAGCCGTTGTGGTCTGATGACGATGAGCTCTAGCTTGTAGCCAGCTGTTGTCTTCTAACCAGTGTGGATGATTATTGATTATTGAGAGTTTTTAATGTCCAGCAGCTGCATAGGGTCTCCTCTGTAGTGGTTTTGGCCTGACTTTATAGGTTCCCCTCTGCCCTATATTGACTGGTTATGCAAGTATGGGTCACAAATGAGACTGTGATAATTGCTTTCACTCTTTATTTCTTCAACAGCTGTGTTTTATGGAGGCCAGACATTGTCTATCAGCTGCTAATGTCATTTTTGGTCAAACTGGAAAGATTCTAACTACAGAAGACTGTAAGTTTATGTCTGCTTGTTTTTCTTTTCTTTTCTTTTTCAAAGATTTATTTATTTGTTCACAAAGAATGACAGAGAGAGAGAGAAAGAACCAGGTATCACTTTGGTACATTTGCTGCTGGGGACTGAACTTGGGACCTCACACTTGAGAGTCCAATGCTTTATCCACTGCACCACTTCCCAGACCACTGGATGCTTGTTTTTATGTAGTGCTTTTAAAAATAATAATAATAAATTAATAACTCTCTGTATATATTTACCCATTTCTTCCATGGTTCTGCCCTCTCCTCCCCTCTAAGTCAAACCTACACCCACTGCCACTTCTGAGTAGCCTTCTTTTTCCCTCTTCTCTCTCTGGGTCCTGATGGAATTAGAGTTGAGAACCCACTGGTCATCTTCCCCTAACATTTGTTCTCCTCTGGGAATATGGATCAAAATTCTTTACCGAGTGCAGAACGTGGTAGGTTCTGGCTTCTGTAATTACTTCTCTGCTGGACATGGGTGTTGACATGTTGATCCATACCCCCAGCCTGTTTCTACCTTTCTCTGCTGGGGCAGGGCTCTGGAGAGGGGAGACTTCGGGACACATTTGTGAGGTCATCTGTCCAGGGAAGTTAGGATGGAATCATAGTAGCATCTACAACTTGTTGACTGAAAGGAGGCAAGATATAAGTTAGGACAAAGTGTTCAATGAACAAGAACTAAAAAGTAGGAATAAAACAGATGAGAATAGGGACCTTAGGGTGGAAAGAAGCTAGGAAGTCCATTTTAAGTGTGTTCCAAGTGGCCTGTGACTTTAGTATTTATTTATTTATTCATTTATTTATTTGCCTAAGCTTGATAGCTAATATGCAGGTAGATTAAAAATACTGTCTGGGAAGAAAGCTGGATTAGGGCAAAGAGTAGCTCCCAAACTTGAAGAAAGTATATAAATACAGTTAACTGTTTACCCAGTTGATCTGACCCAGGGCCCATATTCACATTTAGTACAGGAGCCTGTGTAACCACTGAGTCCCTGTAAGCCTGAGCTCAAAGTCCATGGTCACAGCTGGGAACATTCTAGGCTGCACTCACTTCAGGACCAGTCTTCCTCAGGGGGAAGGACAGGATGACCCAGTCTCCCTTCAAAAAGTGGGGCAGTCCCTATCATTGCTACCTTATAATGAGGACCAAGCCCTGGAGAGGTCCACAAGAGGGCTTATGATGATGTTCCTGAAGGAAGTGACCAGTGATGGAGGATGTGTTGCAGGTCTTGGCCCATATTGTCTATATGGGAATCCAAGGATTCCCTGACTACAGCCCCAGGTGATGGGGTGGCCTGGTATTTACCATAAAGGCCATCAAGTGAGCCACCAGAACACTACTCATGCCTGGCTTCTGGTGGTACCAGGGAATAAACCTGGGGCCTCTGAGCCTCAGGTATAAAAGTCATTTTGCATAGCCATTATGCTGTCTCCCTGACCCTCATTGTATAGTTTTTAAAAACCTTAATTTTGAGATAATTTTAAGCTTTGGAAAACTTATAGGAACAACAGTACTATTATATGTCCTTTAAGTTTGGCTTTTAATACTTGCCTCATTTATGGTCATTTTTTTTCTTACAGAACTTGGAAAAAAGCATACATACATTAAATTCTTTTTTTCCGAAGTTCAGTATGTATTTCCTAAAATAAAAATATTTTCTTAAAGGAACCAGGCAGTCAGCACCTGGTTGAATGCTCGTTATTATGTGTAAGGATTCAGGTTCCAGCCCCTGTACCCCACCTGTAGGGGGGAAGCTTCATGAGTGGTAAAGCAGGTCTGCAGGTGTCTCTTTCTCTCTTTCTCTTACTCTCTTCTCAGTTTCTCTCTGTCCTATCAAATGAAGATGATGGTGATGAAAAAAAAAAAAGGCCACTGGAGCAGTGAGTTCATCATGCAGGCACAGAACTCTAGTGATAATCCTGATGGCAATAAAAAATTTTTTTTTCATAATCATAGAGTAGGAAATGTAACATTGATGCATTTTTCATGTGTGGTGTATGTTTCTGTTGTACTAGTTATGTATGTGATTTCTTTTATAGCAATTTCTTTCCTTTTTTAACATTTATTTATTTATTTCCTTTTTGCTGCCCTTTTTGTTTTTATTGCTATTGTAGTTATTGTTTATGACCTCATTGTTGGATAGGACAGAGAGAACTGGAGAGAGGAGGGGAAGACAGAGGGGGAGAGAAAGACAGACACCTGCAGACCTGCTTCACCACCTGTGAAGCGACTCCCCTGCAGGTGGGAATATAGCAATTTTTAGTAATAGAATAATATCTAGCTTAAGATTGTATATTGGCTCTGGAGGTGTGGTGTAGGGAATAAAGTGCTAGACTGATAAGCATACGGTTCTGAGTTCAATCCCTGGCATTGTATGTACCAGAGTTTCTCTTTCTGTCTCTTTCTCATAAGTGAGTAAATCTTTAAATAAAAAAATAAATAAGTAAATAAATAAAAGATTGCATATTACATTTAGCTGTTACATCTCTCTTTTATAAAAATATTTTTCTTTTTTCTTTTATTATTTTTAAAAATATTTTATTTATTTATTAATGAGAGGGATAGGAGGAGAGAGAGAACCAGACATCACTCTGGTACATGTGTTACCAGGGTTTGAACTTGGTACTTCACAGCTTGAGAGTTCAACACTTTTATCCACTGCACCACCTCCTGGACCAAATTTTTCTTTTTAAATGTTATTTATTTTATCTTAATCTTAATGAGAAAGAGAGAGAGAGAGAGAAAGAGACTAAAGCACTTTTCAGCCCTTCCTTGCTTATGGTGAAACTGGAAATTGAACCTGGGACTTTGGGACCTCAGGCATGGGAGTCTTTTGCATGACTTATGCTATCTCCCCAGTCCCTTACATCTCTCCAGTCATTTTTAATCTGGAAGAATTCCTCAGTCTTTCTCTTTTATTATATAGATATTTTGCAAAGTATAGGCCAGTTATTTTGTGGATTTTTTTTTTGCCCCCAGGGCTATTGCTGGGGTCTGGTCACCAGGCCTGCACTATGAATTCACTGCTCCTGGTGACTATTTCCCCCCCATTTTTTTTAATTGGAAAGGACAGAGAGAAATGGAGAGAGGACGGGAAGATAGAGTAGGAAAGAAAGACACCTGCAGACCTGCTTCACCGCCTGTGAAGCAACTTTGCTGCACGTGGGGAGCCGGGGGCTTGAACCAGGATCCTTGTGTGCATCCTTGTGCTTCTTAACCAAGCGTACATAACCCAGTATGCTCTTAGCCTGTTGCACTACTCCCTGACCCTCATTTTGTGGATTTTCCATCAGTTATATGTCATTCCTTATGTTTTTTAAAAAAGATTTTTTAATATATTTATTTATTCCCTGTTGTTGCCCTTGTTTTCTTGTTGTTGTTGTTATTGATATTGTCATTGCTGGATAGGACAGAGAGAAATGGAGAGAGGAGGGAAAGACAAGAGAGAAAGACAGACACCTGCAGATCTGCTTCACTGCTTGTGAAGCGACTCCCCTGCAGGTGGGGAGCCAGGGCTCGAACCGGGATCCTTATGCTGGTCCTTACTCTTTGCACCATGTGCGCTTAACCTGCTGTGCTACTGCCCAACTCCCTGGTTTTTGTTTTAAGATTTTATTATTAGTATTTAAAATTTTTTTTTATTTCTTTATTGGAGAATTAATGTTTTACATTCAACAGTAAATACAATAGTTTGTACATGCAAAACATTCCCCAGTTGATTTTATTTATTATTAATGAGAAAGATAGAAGAGAGAAAAAGAACCAGACGTCACTGTGGCACCTGTGCTGCCGGGGATTGAACTTGGGACCTCATGCTTGAGAATCCAGTGCTTTATCCACTGTGTCTCCTCCCGGACCACCCTAATGTTAAGATTCATTTTATGTATGTTTGGTTGGAATACTGTAAAAGTGTTCTGTCCAAAAAACCCTCTCCAGATTTCTTTTTGTTGGCAAAACTAGCTATTAATGTAGATCTTTCATAAAAGCAAAGAGGCATAATATGAACTTTAAAAAGTAAAACATTGGGGCCGGGTGGTTGCGCACCTGGTTGAGTGCACGTTACAGTGCTCAAGGACCTGGGTTCGAGCCCCCAGTCCCCACCTGCAGGGGGAAAGCTTTACAAGTGGTGAAGCAGTGCTGCAGATGTGTCTCTCTCTATCTCCCCTACCCTCTCGATTTCTAGCTGTCTCTAGCCAGTAAATAAAGATAATTTAAAAAAAATTAAAAAGTAAAACATTAATTCTCCAATAAATAAATAAAAAATAAAAAGAGGGAAAAAAAAGGTAGCATCATGAGGGCCAGGTGGTAGTGCAGCGGGTTAAGCACATGTGGTATAAAGCACAAGCACTGGCCTAAGAATCCCGGTTCGAGCCCCCGGCTCCCCACCTGCAGGGGATTCTTTTTGCAAGCGGTGAAGCAGGTCTGCAGGTGTCTATCTTTCTCTCCTATGTTCTTCCTGATCAGAAGAACATATATATTGTCAAATTAGCTGTTTTCTCCCAGTTAATTTATTGCAGTAAATTAACTGTAGGTCCATTGAAGTCTAAGAGGTAATGGTAAAAAGAGAGAGAGAAAACTAAATCACCAGTAAAATAACATTTTTACCTTTTTTTAATATTTATTTATTTTCCCTTTTGTTGCCCTTGTTCTTTTAAAATTGTTGTTGTTATTATTATTGTTGTTATTGATGTCATCATTGTTAGATAAGACAGAGAGAAATGGAGAGAGATAGGGAAGACAGAGAGAGGGAGAGAAAGATAGACACTTGCACACCTACTTCACCGCCTGTGAAGCGATTCCCCTGCAAGTGGGGAGCCAGGGGCTCGAACCAGGATCCTTACCCGGTCCTTGTGCTTTGCACCACGTGCACTTAACCCGCTGCGCTACCACCCGACTCCCAACATTTTTACTTTTATTTTTTAAAATAGAAAGCAAAATGACAATACCAGTGTTTTTAAAATGTTTTTATTGAGTGCTCTCATAAATTGTTGGTTAGAGCATTTGTTGAAAAATTTGACACTACTGTATTAAGAGCATGTAAATGTAAACTCTGACCCAGTAAATTTCACTTCCAGGTATCTTGTCTTAAGGAAGTAATTCAAAGTTCACATAGATTTTTGCAGTGATCTTTTTGTTTAGAATTGGAAACTTGCCGTAATAGAAGGGTGATTAAGGTATGGTACATCTGTTTAATTGTATGTAATGCACACTTAAAAATCATGCTAAGGGGCCGGGCAGTGGTGCACCTGGTTGAGCTCACAAGTTACCATGAGCAAGGACCTGGGTTCAAGCCCCCAGTTCCCACCTCTAGGGGGGAAGTTTTGCATGTGGCCAAGCAGTGCTGCAGATGTCGCTCTTTCCTTCTGTAGCTTCCCCTCCTGTCTCAGTTTCTGTCCAATAAATAAAAAATATATATATATTTGAATTTATTTATTTATTCCCTTTTGTTGCCCTTGTTTTTTTATTGTTATGGTTACTATTGTTGTTATTGATGTCGTTGTTGGATAGGACAGAGAGAAATGGAGAGAGGAGGGGAAGACAGAGGGGGAGAGAAAAGACATCTGCAGACCTGCTTCACTGCCTGTGAAGCGACTCCCCTGCGGGTGGGGAGCTAGGG
Organism: Erinaceus europaeus; assembly: GCF_950295315.1. NCBI lineage: Eukaryota > Metazoa > Chordata > Mammalia > Eulipotyphla > Erinaceidae > Erinaceus > Erinaceus europaeus. The sequence goes on from NC_080162.1 coordinate 20,454,636, forward strand.
GCTCGAACCGGGATCTTTACGCCGGCCCTTGAGCTTTGTGCCACATGCGCTTAACCCACTGCGCTACTGCCCGTCTCCATAAATAAAATATTTTTAAAATTATGTTAAGTAGCCAGGGAGGTGGTATAGTAGCATGAGGCCCCAAGTTCTGCCCTTGGCATTGTATATGTCAGAGTGATGTTTGCTTCCTCTCTCTCCATCTCAAGTAAATAATTAATTTAGAAATAATTTGAGATGTTAATATGCTAAAGGAGGCTGGCTGTGGTGTTGCGATGTCTTTCCTTCTCTTCCTGGCTCTCGGTCTCTTTCTCTGAAAAAAAGTGTGGAGAGGAGAAGCCCCAGCAATGAAGAAAAAAAAGGCCATGTATAAGGAGGTGCTCGGGATATGGGTAAGATGTAAATATATTGTATGAAGAAAAAGGCATATTCAGAATTTTCAAAATTGGATTGAAGCAGCCTGGAAGGTAAGGTGGCTTAGTGGTCGAGTGCAGGGCATGCATGTGTGAGGTGGATATGCTGCCGTGCTGCCTTGCTTTTGTCATTAAGTAAATACATCTTTAAAAAATTGAATATACTTTATGACCATAGCCATATATATAGTTTCTTTCTTTTTTAAAAATTTATTTATGAGAAAGGTAGTGGGAGAGAAAGGAAGAACCAGACATCACTCTGGTACACATGCTGCTGGGGATTGAACTCAAGCCTTTATGCTTGAGAGTTCAATGCTTCATCCATTGCACCACCTCCCAGACCACGTGGTCTTAGTTTTTACCTACAGATAATACATAAAATACTAGAAAGATATAGGAAAACAAATACTAATGAGTATTTTTAGTGGTAGAAATTTGGGTATTCCCCAGCCCACTCCCCAACTTGGTGAGGTTGTTACTTGTATTGATTCAGAAAACAGTGATATTAAAATGAAGTATCCTGTGGCAGTAACCGATTGTAAACATTAACTGGGACAAATCATGCGTTCTGCTCTTTTAGCTACTGAAACTGAAGGAGATGTTCCAGAGCTTTATCATCAGAGGAAAGGGGAGATAGCAAGATGCTGGATCAAATACTGCTTGACCCTCATGCAGAATGCTCAACTTGCTATGCAGGTAAGCTGTCAAAAGTTGCCTTTCTATCTTTATTATTATTACTGCGGATATATATTGAAGCAGATCACTGCTTAGCTCTGGCTTATAGTGATGTGGGGGTTGAAACTGGGACCTCTTGTGCCTTGGGCATACGTTTGTTGCACTAGCCACCCTCTCCTCTTCTCTTCTCTTCTCTTCTCTTCTCTTCTCTTCTCTTCTCCTCACTTTATTTTCATTTTCTTTCCATTTCCCTCCCTCTCTCTTGCTTATTTATTGCACAGGATTGTCTGTGGAGCTTGATGCAGCACTATGAACCCACCATTCCTGGCAGCTATTTCTCCTTTTTTTTTTTTTTTCCTCTTTCTATTTTATTTGACAGGACAGAGAGATATTGGGGGGAGGGGCTGGAGAAGGGGGGGCTGGGCTGTGGCACACCCAGTTAAGTGCACATAGTATGAAGCACAAGGACTCGCACAATGATCCCTGTTTGATCCCCTGGCTCCTGACCTGCAGGTGTTTATCTTCCCCTTATCTCTCATTTGTCTCTGTCCTAGCCAATAAAATGGCCTTCGGGAGCAGTAGATTGGTAGTGCTGGCACCGAGCCCCAGTGATAACCCTGGAGGAAAAAAAATAAATAAAATTAAAAAGAGAGGGACAGAGAAAGATAGACACCAGTTGTGAAATGCCCCCCTGCAGGTGGAGAGTGAGGGCTTGAACCCGGGTCCTTGCGCTTACCCAGGTGCACCGTCGCCCTGCCCCCTCTCTTTTACTGGGGAGTTAATGGTTTACAGTACAGTTGTTGACATATGGGTACATGAGTGGAGAATGAATTCAAGGAAAGTAGAGCATATGAGGAAAGTTAGAGACAACTGCAACATTCTAGATGAGAAATGAAGGTAAATTGGTTTAGGATGGTGATAGGAAATGAAGGGAAAAAAAAAAGGATTCAAGAGGTAAATAAAAGCAAGACGGGAAGGCCTGGCTGAAGATTGGATGTGTCAGGTAAAGAGGAGAGGTGAGGAGAAGGCTGTCTCAAGAAGAATAATTTCAGGTTGCTGACTGTGCAGACTGCTAGGATATTTTAATTTCAGCAGCATAGAGTTTGCATGGTTGTTAAGGGTACTGGACTTACAAGCAGGGGATTCTGGGTTAGATCCTTAGCATTGCATGTGCCAAAGTGATGCTCTGGTTCATCTCTTCCCCCCCCCCCCCATACACACACACACACACAGAGATACACCATTAATCTTCAAAAATTTAATTTCACTAAATGACTTTATTCAAATAGTATTAGAATAGGAACCTGTTTGAGGAAGAATAGGAATTCCATTATAAGTATGTTGAGTAGGTGGTGTTGAGATTTCTGAAAAGAAATGTCAAGCGAAGCATAGTTACGGGCAGCAGTCTGGAGTTTGAGAAGAGGGTTGGACTATGCTCATAGATCATAGTTTTTCTCCCAGAGGACAGTTGCAGCCATGGTGTGGATGGAATCGCCTGTCTGGAGTAGCATTGCCCCCTAGACATAGTATCCCGGTCATGTGTATCACTAAAGGGTTTTAAAAGGGCTGGAGAAATGGCTCAGTGATTTGAGGCCCCAGTTTCGATTCCGAACTCTACCATCTGCCAATGCTGAGCAGTACTCTGATTTCTCTTTATAGGAATAAATAAATCTATGCTGTGAACATCTAGATATTAGTGACATCAATCATAGACATCCATGATCACACACCAGACTCTCATGTCTGAGGCCTCAGAGTTTCTGTCCAAGTTTAGTTTAGTCCCTTATACCACTTCATGCCAGAGCCGAGCAGTACTCTGGTCTGTACTTCTCATATAAATGAATAAGGCAGCCCAGAGGATTCATTAAGAAAGTTATGGTGGGGTGGAGAGGTAACATATTGGTTATGCAAAAGACTTTCATGTCCAAAGTCCCAGGTTCAATCCCCAGCACCACCCTAAGCCAGGGCTGAGCAGTGCTCTGGTCTTTCTGTGTCTTCCGCTGTATCAGTTTCTGATTAAAAGTAAAATAAATATAAATTGGAGCTGTCAAAACAGCTCACTTAGTGCACTTGCATTGTCACGGACGAGACCCAGGTTTGAACCCAGCCCCTACAGCACTGAAAAAGGGTTTTTAAATTTTTTACTTATTGTTACTATTTATATCAGATAGAAACAGAGACAAAAGGGAGTCGGTAGTGCAGTGGGTTAAGCGCAGGCGCGGCAAAGCGCAGGGACCGGCGTAAGGATCCCGGTTCGAGCCCCCAGCTCTCCACCTGCAGGGGAGTCGCTTCACAGTCGGCGAAGCAGGTCTGCAGGTGTCTCTTTCTTTCCCCCTCACCGTCTTCTCCTCCTCTCTCTATTTCTCTGTGTCCTATCTAACAATGATGACATCAATAATAATAATAACTACAACAATAAAACAAGGGCAACAAAAGGGAATAAATAATTATTAAAAAAAATTTAAAAGAGAGACAAAAAGCTAAGAGATAGTGAAAGAAGCCACAGTACCAAAGCTTCCTTCCATGCAGTAGGGTAGTAGACTCCTGAACCTGAGCTGTGCACATGACAAAACTGCAGCTATTCAAGTGAGCTGTTCTGCCAACTGAAGGAAGCTTTGATGCTGTGATATCTTTCTCTGTTTCTCTATTTCTGTCTCTACTTTTTATCTGAAAAAGTCAGCCTAGAGTGGTGAAGCCCCAGTGATGCCCCCTACCCCCTAAAAAGAAACGAAGGAAGGAAGGAAAGGAAGGGAAAATATAAGGACTACAAAATAGCTTTCTTGGATAGTGTGTTCCTTTGCCATGTACTAGACCCAGGTTCAAGCCCAGCCCTCACCATATTGAAGGAATTTTTGATGCTATGGTCTCTTTCACTCTTTCTTTCTCTACCTTGGTCTCTGTCTAAAAAAAAACAATGGAGGGGGGACACAGAGCGAAACTTGGACTAGTTCTGTTCTGTTGCAACAAAGCTAAGGACTTGGGGCGGGAGGTGAGAAGGGAGAGCATTGAGAGGGTGTTGGGGACCCAGTGCGTGATGAGGGAGTGGGAGTTAGTTGGCATTGTATCCATATGACGTGTAAAACCTCCCTAAACCAGACCAGGGAGTAAGAGGGTTTTCCTTTATTTTCTTTTCTTCTCTTTTCTTTTTCTTTTCAAATTGAAAAACAGATCTTTATTGTCTACAATTATATATGTATATATTTAAAAAAAAAAAAAAAACCAAAAGAAATGATTCTCTCACATCTTCATCTTCTTCCTTTTCTTCAAGCCCTGTGATAAAGGACATTATTACATTTTATTCAGACTGGACCAGATGTCCAGACAAGGCTCCATCTCTGTTCTTCTGTATTTGCAAGCTGCATAGTCACATAGCCATCTGCAGCTACCAGGTAGCCCCTGTGTTCCATTCCCCACCTAAGTTTCACCATTACTGGCTTTCCTGTTAATCTGTTGTGGAAAGGTTTGGGATTGAAAGGCAAACTCACCTCGACGAAGAGCTGCAGGTGAGTTGCTGGTGACCCACCGAGGAGTGGAGTGTCTCCAGCAGGCCCTGGTTGGCGGAGCTTCAAGAGGGGCTTTATTTTCTTTACTCCTGAGCTTATTTTAACATTAGTAGACATCAAAGGAGATGAGCTTCCTACTTAATCATGATTTTCTTTCTTTCAGGACAACATAGGAGAGCTCGATCTTGATAAACAATATGAACTTAGAGCTTTAAGGAAAAAAGAACTAGATGAAGAAGAAAGTGTTAGGAAGAAGGCTGTACAGTTTGGAACGGGTGAATTATGTGATGCCATCTCTGCAGTGGAAGAGAAAGTGAGATATCTGAGACCTTTAGACTTTGAAGAAGCTAGAGAACTTTTCTTACTGGGTCAGCAGTATGTCTTTGAAGCAAAAGAGTTCTTTCAGATTGATGGTTATGTTACTGATCATATTGAAGTTGTACAAGACCACAGTTCTCTGTTTAAGGTGCTTGCATTCTTTGAAACTGACATGGAGAGACGGTGCAAAATGCATAAGCGTCGAATAGCGATGCTAGAGCCCCTAATTGTAGACCTGAACCCACAGTATTACCTTCTAGTCAACAGACAGATTCAGTTTGAAATCGCACATGCTTATTATGACATGATGGATTTGAAGGTTGCCATTGCTGACAAGATGAGGGATCCTGATTCACACATTGTGAAAAAAATAAACAGTCTTAATAAGTCAGCACTGAAGTACTACCAGCTCTTCCTAGACTCCCTGCGAGACCCAAATAAAGTCTTTCCTGAGCACTTAGGGGAGGATGTTCTTCGCCCTGCCATGTTAGCTAAGTTTCGAGTGGCCCGTTTATATGGCAAAATCATCACTGCGGATCCCAAGAAAGAGTTAGAAAACTTGGCGACATCACTAGAACATTATAAATTTATTGTTGATTACTGTGAGAAGTACCCCGAGGCTGCCCAGGAAATAGAAGTTGAGCTGGAACTTAGTAAAGAGATGGTGAGTCTCCTTCCAACAAAAATGGAGAGATTCAGGACCAAAATGGCCTTGACTTAAACTCCTGCTTCTAATGAAGGAAAATGTGCAATATTAAAGTGAGTTTCTCCCTAGTTAGACAGGCCCAATTCCACCACGGTGTTTATCGTGAGAGCTAAGTGAATGCAGTCTGAACTTGAGTTACAGTCAGACAGTTGGATCGTTGGGTAGGACCTTAATCACCATAAAGATAAAGAATGATCTACACCTGATGATGTAAGTTGCCTTGCTAGAGTAACATGTGATTAATATTTTAGGCTGCTTGTTTCCTATTTAAAAATAAACCTGCCTCAGTTTTTAAAAGTAGATTCCTTGTCGGCTAGTACGTGGTAGATTCATTAAGAAGGAAAATATTAGGTAATATACCTGTTACTATATTAAATTAAAAAAAAAGTAACTTTTGTCAGTTGCTCTCAAAAGACATCTTTTGTGGAAATATTAAAACTAAAACTAAGTTATATTGTAGAGTGTTGTAAAGTGCTTTTATTAATTATAGGGGGGAAGGCCTCGTTAGAAACATAATAAACTGACTTGTTTCACTAATAAAAGCTTTCATTTCTCCTTTTGTTGTCTAATAAGAATTGATTTTTGGGAGTCGGGCGGTGGCGCAGCGGGTTAAGCGCACGTGGCGCAAATCGCCAGGACCTGCGTAAGGATCCCAGTTCGAGCACCCGGCTCCCCACCTGCAGGGGAGTCGCTTCACAAGCGGTGAAGCAGGTCTGCAGGTGTCTGTCTTTCTCTCCTCCTCTCTGTCTTCCCCTCCTCTCTCCATTTCTCTCTGTCCTATCCAACAACAATGACATTAATAACCACAACAATGTTAAACAAGGGCAACAAAAAGGAAAATAAATAAATAAAAACTTAAAAAAAAGAATTGATTTTTGATATTTTAAAAGGTCCAGGTGGAAGTGCACCTGACTGAGTGCACATATTACAGTGTGCAAGGACCCAGGTTCAAGACCCAGTCCCCACCCATGGGGGGGGAGCTTCATAAGTGCTGAAACAGATCTGCTGGTATCTCTTTCTCCCTCTTAATCTCCCCCTCCTCTTTCAGTTTCTCTCTCTCTATCAAAAATAAATAAATAAATATCTTTAAAAAATAAATAAATATGGGCTGAGTGGTGGTGCACTGGGCTAAATGCACATACGATGAAGCACAAGGACTCGCACAGAGATCCGGCTCCCCACCTGCATGGGCGTCGCTTCACAAGCGGTGAAGCAGGTCTGCAGGTGTCTCTCTCTCCCTCTCTATCTTCCCCTCCTCTCTGAGTTTCTCTCTGTCCTGTTCAGTGGGGGGGGGGGGGGGGGGAAGAGCAATGGATTCATGGTGCCAGCACCGAACCCCAAAGATGACCCTGGAGGCAAAAAATAAAATAAAAATATTGTCTAGAAGATGGTGTCAGAGTTGAGAGTAGAACTAGAAAGCTGCGTTAGGGCAGAGAGTAGCTCCTAAACTTGAAGAAAGTATATAAGTACAATTAACTGTCTATCCCATCAATCTGACCCAGGGCCCATATATATTCACACTTAGCACAGGAACCTGTGTGAACTCTTGAGTCCCTGTCAGCCTGAGCTCGCAGTCCATGGTCACAGCTGGGAACATTCTAGGCTGTACTCATTTCAGTACAGTCTTCCTCAAGTGGCAGAGTGTGTTGACCCAGCCTCCTTTCAGAGAGTTGGGCAATCCCTACCATAGCTGGTCTACAGTGAGGGCAAGATCCTGTAGAGGCCCACAAGTGGGCTTATGATGTTGGTCCTGATGGAGATGACCAGTGATGGTGGAGAAAGGGATCTATTAGAGGTCTTGGCCCACCATATCTATGTGGGAATCCAAGGATTCCCAGACTAGGGCCCCAGATGATGGGGTGGGTTTGTGTTGACCAAAAAGGCCATCAGTAAGTGATCTAGTCTCTTGCCCTTAACCAGCTTTTGTAATCTTTTTTCATTCCTTCTTTATTTTATTTTCTTCTTTTTTGCCTCCAGGGTTATCGCTGGGGCTCGGTGTCTGCACTACAAATCCACTGCTCCTGGAGGCTATTTTTTTCCCTTTTGTTGCCCTTTATTTTTATTTTTTATCATTGTGGTTGTTATTGTTACTGCTGTCATTGTTGGATAGAACAGGAGGGGAAGACAGGGGGAGAAAAAGATTGACACCTGCAGACCTGCTTCACTGTGAAGCGACCCCTGCCGGGGGCTTGAACCAGGATCCTTATGCCAGTCCTTGTGCTTAACCCACTGTGCTACCGCCCGGCCCCCTCCTTTCTTTTTTAAAATATATTTTTATTTATTTACTTATTTATTGGAGAAAGAGAAACTGAGAGGGAATGGGTTTGGGGGCTTGAACCCGGGTCCTTGCACATTACAACTTGAGTGCTCAACCAGGTATGCCACCTCCCAGCTCCTGCAGCCTTTTCTTTTTCTTTTTTAAAATTTTATTAGTGATTTAATATTGATTTACAAAATTACATGTCAACAGGGGTATAGCTCCATACCATCCCCACTACCATATTCTGAATCCCCAGTCCTTCCATTGCAAGCCACAGCAGTTCTCCCAAGATTGCAGGCATGGGTTAACTGTCATCTCTACAGCTATCTGTCTACATTTGCACATAATCACCCCTTTTTTCTTCCTGGTCTAGTCCTCTCTTCCCCTCCAAGCCACACATAACCCTGTTATTATAGTCTTTTTTTTTAACTCATTTTTATTTTTTATTTTATTAGAGGAAATTTGAGAAGGGAGGGGAAGATAGAGAATAAGACAGAGACACCTGCAGCCCTACTTCACCACTCATGAAGCTGTCCCTGTAGGTAGGGACCTGCCGGGCTAGCGTGAGGGTGTTTTTTCCCGGGCACGTGCTCTCTGGGCTGGAGAGAACTCCATCGGAGCCAACCTGGGCTGCTGCTTACTCAGTGACGCAGGAGAGAGACCAGGAACTTGTGGCGGAGCAGGAACGCAATGCGTCTTTGTTGATCAGAGACACCGCTTTTATATATTTAGAACTCGAAGTGGCAAGTCAGAAAAGGAAATGGCTGGGAAAGGGGGTGGAGAAAAAGAAAGAGTGGGAAGGTAGAAAGCTTCCATAGCAACGGCTGCTAAGGTTTTAACTGGTGGGATTAATGTACCCTGCAGGCAGGGCGGGTCTCAAGGTAGATCAAAGGTGGGGGTCTTTCAGGCAAAACAATGATTATGTAAATAGACCGTAGTGTTAGCAATGGAGGATGGAGCAGGGGGCTGCCTGACAGGGACCAAGGGCTTGAACTCAGGCCCTTGCCCACTGTAATGTGTGCAACTCAACTAGGTGCACTACTGCCCGGCTCCTGTAGTTTTTTCTTCATCTGACAAGCTCAGGCTTTCTCCCAGTTGTTAAAGTGTTGAGTCATTTGTTGTATCCAAACCAGTATTAGGTTTACGGGGTCTGGCCTCAAGTTAGAGAGGAAATAGACCTAGGACTTTAGTGGAGTCTAAGTTGGCCTCGAGTTTCACTGCATTTACTTGTTTGATGATTCTAATTAAGGTTGTCATAGGGACAATGATTGTCCTTTAATATTTATATTTTCTATTCTATCTCTTGGCCAATCACATCTTCTAAAGATTATTAAGGGTGCATAGTGCTCTTGCCGTCAGAAGAGATTAGGAGATATATTTTCTTTTCTTTTGTGTAGTTAGTTGAGTAGATCACTTATTTCTTATTTTTCAAATGTAACACTAGGGGAATGAATTAAACGGCCTCATCCATGTACGATACTGGTGAGTAGTCTCTCTAGTCTAGTTTTCTGTTTGTTTGCTTTTGAGAGAGAAGGAGAGGTCTTCCACTATCCTTGGAGCTTCCTCAGTGTGGTTCATAAAGCTTCCGTGTTCTACAGGGTTCAAACCCAGGACCTCGTATATGGTAAGACTTGTGCTCTATCTACCAGGTGAAGTTTTGCCCACTTTACCCCTCAACAATTTTTTTAAGATAGAAAATGTGAGGTATGAAGAGAGAGAGAAAGAAACCCCATGCATCAACCCGCCATCAGTGAAGCTGCTCCCCCTGTTGTGCTGCCATGTGGTGGCCAGGGGCTTGGACTTGGGCCCTTGTGCAAGGTACAGTGTGTGCGCTACTGTGCGAGCCATTTTGCTGCCGGCCCCCCAGTATATGCTTTAAAGATTAGTTCTATTTAGGACATATTGTGCTTAGGGTGTTAAGATGTTTGAGGTGGAAGGATTGCTAATAAGATCCTCTAGTCAGACAGTAAAAAGAGAGGAGAGGACCAGAAGAAGGCAAAGAGGAGTGGGGTTGGGGTAATTCCTCAACTGGTAGAGTTGGGTTCTCATGCCTAAGGTTCCTGGTTCAATCCCCAGTACTGCATGTGCTGGAGTTGCTCATATTTGCCTCTCTCTCCTCTCTAATCAGGTGACACTTCCTCTCAGATATAATAAAATAAACGTAAGGTGTAGGGATTCTGGAGAATGGCACCTCATCTCAGCTCCTTTCTTTAAAGTTCTCTTTTGAAAGTCTTATCTAGACAGCATAGTGGCTTTGCAAAGAGATTCTCGTGCCTGAGGCTCCAGAGTACCAGGTTCAATTCTCGGCTACCATAAGCCAGAGATGAACCATGCTCTAGGGGGGAGAAAATGTCTATTCTAGAACAAATATATACGCTGGTCCTTGTGCTTTGCACCACGTGCGCTTAACCTGCTGCGCTACCGCCCGACTTCCAACAAATATTTTTTTTTAAATATATTTATTTTTATTTTACTGGGTAGAGGCATAGAGAAGTCAAAAGAGAAAATAAATAAATCAGAGATGAATAACTGCTCACGTCTGCAGAGAAGTCTAAAGGGAAAGAGGAGATAAGGAGAGAGAATGAGACACACCTGAAGAGAATGGAAGACTTCACTGCTTGTGAAACTTTCCCCCTATAGGTGGGAACCAGGGGCTTGAACCCTGGTCCTTTTGCATGGCAATGCATGTGCTCTACCAGGTTTGTCAAAAGCTAGCCCCCAAATCTCCCTTATAAAAGACTTTGACAATAGCCATTTTATTTCCAGGCTTCGTCAACTTCAGAACCTCATTTAGTTATTCACTGAACAAATAGTGAACTCTGTGTGCTAGTCACTGAGCTAAGTTGTGAGACTATGATCTATTAGACACAGAATCTAAAATACTTTTCCTTTTATCCAACTGTTTTATTCAACTTGAGTTCAAAAGATAAAACTCAAGTATAACAGACATCTGTCTCCAAGTCAGTCTTTATCCTTAAAAAAAATTTTTTTTAATTATCTTTATTTATTTATTGGATAGAGACAGCCAGAAATCGAGAGGGAAATGGGAGAGAGAGAGAGAGAGAGAGAGAGAGAAAGAGACATATAGCACTACTTGACCACTTGCGAAGCTTTCCCCCTGCAGGTGGGTCTGGGTGCTCGAATCTGGGTCCTTGGTGCACTGTAACCTCTGTGCTCAACTAGGTGTGCCACCGGCCCCAGTCTTATCCTAATAGCCACTAACATACCTTAGTATTTGCTATTTTTTGTCTACACTGACTTTTCATACTTTAAGTCTTTGTTATCAGCAAATCTCATTGATGACTTTGTGATCCTGCACTCTATCCACAGAGCCATTTTCTCAAACTTTCTGCCAAGCACAGCTTCCTCCAAACTTGTTTTGTGAGGCCCTATATCAGTAAGTTCTCAAAAAATTTCTTCCTTCCTCTGTCTTCCCTTTTTTTAAAAATATTTTTATTTATTTATTCCCTTTTGTTGCCCTTGTTGTTTTATTGCTGTAGTTATTATTGTTGTCATTGTTGTTGGATAGGACAGAGAGAAATGGAGAGAGGAGGGGAAGACAGAGAGGGGGAGGGAAAGACAGACACCTGCAGACCTGTTTCACCGCTTGTGAAGCGACACCCCTGCAGGTGGGGAGCCAGGGCTTGAACCAGGACCCTTATGCGGGTCCTTGTGCTTAGCACCACCTGCGCTTAACCCGCTGCGCCACAGCCCGACTGCCTCTCTTCCCTTTGCTCTCCTCTCATTCTCTTTCTTCCTCTCTGTGTCTCCCTTTTCCTCTCCCTTTCTCTTTCTTCTTTCTTTTGCCACCAGGGTTATTGCTGGGGCTGACAACTCCACTGTTCGCCAAAAGCCGTTTCTATCTTTTTCCCTTTTTTCTTATTTTTTCCCCCAGTTTACTAGGGAGTTACAGTTTACAGAGTAGTTGTTGGCACATAGATACAGCCTCTCATCTCCCATGATAAGTGTCTGCAAGACATTTTCTGATTTTTTTCATCTCAGGGTCTCTTTTGTACTTATAATTGTTCAGTATATCAAAGAACTTTTGTTTATATACGTCATCTCTTTCTATATTTACTCTTGCCTGAAATTCAAATTGACAGTTTAACGATTTATATTAAATGACAATGAACTCATTGCATTTAGTCTTATGAAAAACAATTGTTTACCCAAAAATGGCATATATGACTTTTTTTCAAACACCCTTAATATTTGCTTTAATAGAAAAAAGGTTGATTCTTATAAACAGTGATGCAATATGTTATATAGCCTTTAAAAACACCACCACATTTTCGTGAGAGCGTGAGTGTAAAAAAAATAAAATAACATGGTAATGCCATGCCTTTACCTCTTATTAGGATATATCAGATTCCTTGGCAGTACTGGCTTCTTTAGTTTTTTTTCCTAAAAGGGTATTTGTTAATTAATTTAATTAATTTGGATAGAGGGAGAAAGAAACTGAGAGAGAAGAGTGGAGAGAGAAATAGAGACACCTGAAATGTTGTTTCACCATTCATACAACTTCCCCCTGCAAGTGGGGACTGGGGCTTGAGCCCAGATTCTTATGTACTGTAATGTATGTGTTCAACTGGTTTCCTTTCCTATTTTTCTTTATTTCTTTTTTCTTTCTTTCTTTCTTTTGTAACCAGTGCTCATCTCTGGCTTATGATGATACAGAGGATTGAACCTGGGACCTGGGAGCCTTAAGCATGAGAGGCTATACAACCATTCATTATGCTGTCTCCCAGGCCCTCAAATGGCTTCTATAATACTACTTGATTTGCTGGAATTTTGCCAAAGTTATTTCATTGTTTTTATCTTTGCTACTACAGAGTTAATAAAAGGTAGTAGAAGCTCTTCCTTAACTAGACATTTTTCCCCCATTACCTTGTTCTGATTTTTCAAAACCTTGCATGAAATACATCTACTGAGAACCATTAAACATGTTGGCAACATGACTGAATTTGGCATAGAGTCAAATATCTATAGGAACCATAGATTTATTTTATTATAAAATGTTTCTATTTTTTCCTTACCTCTAAGACCAGTTATAAGGGGGCAAAGATTAAATATGACATATAGAACTAATAAACAATGAGGCGCGCGCGTGTGTGTGTGTGTGTGTGTGTGTGTGTGTGTGTGTGTGTGCACATGCACTTGCGCGCACACAGGAGTTTCACTCTTCTAGGTAAATTTTTCCAGATAGAGACAAGAAGAGAAAGAGGGGGAGAGTGAGATTGAAAAGGGGAAGACAGCAGTAAAGTTTCTCCCAGTGCTTTGGGTGCTGGGTTCAAACCTGGGCTGTGTGTGACTAAGCAGGCACACTCCCAGACGAACTGGATTGCTCCCCTCCTCAACCAGGCTTTTTTTTTTTTTTTCCTTTTTCTTTCTTCTTTATAAAAGTCTTTGGAAATTTCCTCTTCAATTTTGTTAGATTTAGACCACAAGTGGATAAAAGCATCACTCATTATTCACCTCACCTCGTTTACCCGTTTCACTAATTCAAGAAGAACATAGTAAATGTCAGAAGACATTTAGCAGTTTGGGAAAAAAAAAATGTTGAGGGCCCTGTGGTGGTTCACCTGGTTGAGCGCACTTGTTCCAATGTGCAAGGACCCAGGCTCCAGACTCTGGTCCCCACCTGCAGGGGAAAGCTTTGTAAATGGTGAAGCACTGCTGCAGGTGTCTCTCTGTCTCTCTCCTTCTCCCTCTCAATTTCTGGCTGTCTCTATCCGATAAATAAAAAAAAATAATATTATTTTAATGTTGAAAGTTTTGTTTGTCTTCCAGATAGTGTGTGTGGGGTTATTTAAGTGCTGTTTTCATTTCTTTGTTCTTATTCTTGAGGAACCAAAAGGTGGAGGAGGGATTTTCATTCTTTCTCTGCAATTCCCTGGGGAAAGTTGTTGCAGTTGTCTGTAACTTGGATTAATTTCTAGGTAATCTGCATCTTTTCTTTCTTTCTTTCTTTTTTTTTTTTCCACTGCAGGGTTATTTCTGAGCTGACTGCCTGCATTATTTCTCCTGGTGGCCACATCCCCCTTCCCCTTAGATGGTGAGAAACAGAAAGATAGAATGAAAAAGAGAGACAGAAGGACAGAAAAAGGGCAGACAACAGGACTTCTCCACAACTGGTGAAAATCCCTCCCTGCAGTTGCCATGTGATGCTCTGGGACTTGAACCTGGGGCCTTTTATATGATGATACATGTTCTCTACATGGTGAGCCACCTGCGGGCCCTCTAGGTTATCTGTATCCTGTTCATCTTTGATCATCAGATCACAGTTTGAACAAATATTGTTAGGTTCTCTGAAGCATTGAGAGGCTTGAAAGAAATGCATTCTTCTTTTTAAGCATTGTTTTAGTCTAGAAAACAGGCATGTACATATTTCAAATAGTGTTTGTTATGGCTTATTAACTTTCTTCACCATGTGAATGGGAGTTGACAAACTTTCTGCAAAGGCAGATAATAATTATGTTATTATTATTAGTCAAGTATTTATTAAATATTTATTTATTAACAGAGACAGTGAAAGAGAGAGCACCAGAGCATCACGCTGACACATTTCACTCAGGCAGGAGTTGAACTCTGGACCTCATGCTAGACAGTCCAGCACTTGATCCTCCATGCCACCAGGGTTACTGCTGGGGCTCGGCACCTGCACTATGAATCCACTGCTCCTGGAGCCCATTTTTCCCATTCTGTTGTCCTTGTTGTTGTTGTTATTGTTATTGTTGCTATTGTGGTTGTTGTTGGATAGGACAGAGGGAGATCAAGAGAGCAGGGGAAGACAGAGGGGGAGAGAAAGACAGACACCTGCAGACCTGCTTCACCGCTTGTGAAGCGACCCCCCCTGTAGGTGGGAACCAGGATCCCATACGTAGGTCCTTGCACTTGGCGCCATGTGCGCTTAACCTGCAATGCTACCGCCTGGTTCCTAATATTTTATAATTTTTTCAGTGTTTTTATTTATTTATTATTGGCTAGAGACAGAGAAATTTAGAAGGGAGGGAGAAGCAGAGAGACACCCGCAGCTCTGCAGCACCACTTGTGAAGCTTTCACCCTGCAGGTGGGGACCAGGGACTTGAACCTGGGTCCCTGCGCACTGTAATGTGTACACTTAACCAGGTGCACCACTGCCTGCCCCCCAAATGATAAATATTTTTAGATTTTCAGACCAGTCTGTCACAACTTTTTAAAAAATTTCTTTATTGGAGGACTGTTTCTAGTCAACAGTAAAATACAGTAGTTTGTACATAAGCAACATTTTCCTGTTTGCACATAACAATACACCCCCACTAGGTCCTCTGCCATCATGTTCCAGGACCTGAACCCTCCCCCACCCACCCACCCCAGAGTCTTTGACTTTCTTGCAGTACGCCAACTCCAGTCCAAGTTCTGCTTAGTGTTTTCCCTTCTGATCTTGTTTTCCAACTTCTGTCTATGAGTGAGATCATCCCATATTCATCCTTCTGTTTCTGACTTATCTCACTTAACATGACTCCTTTAAGCTGCATTCATGGTAAGGTGAAGAAGATGAAATCACCATTTTAATAGCTGAGTAGTGTCCTATTGTGTATATAGACCACAACTTACTCAGCCACTCATCTGTTGTTGGGCACCTACGTTGCTTCCAGGTTTTGGCTATTACTAATTGTGCTGCTATGAACATGGGTATACTCAAATCTTTTTGGATGGGTGTGTTTGGTTCCTTAGGATATATCCCCAGGAAAGGAATTACAGGATCATAGGGTAGGTCCACTTCTAGCCTTCTGAGAGTTCTCTAGACTGCTCTCCACAGAGGCTGCATCAATTTACATTCCCACCGGCAGTGCAGGAGGGTTCCTTTGTCCCCACAACCTCTCCAGCATTTGTTGCTACTACCTTTTCTGAGGTATGACATTCTCACAGGAGTGACGTAGTATCCCATTGTTGTCTTTATTTGCATTTCTCTGACCATCAATGACTTGGAGCATTTTTTTGTTTGTTGGCCTTTTGTATCTCTTCTATGGAGAATACTTTATTCATATCTTCTCCCCATTTTTGGATGGGGTCATTTGTTTTCTTGTTGCTGAGTTTGGTAAGCTGTTTATATATTTTAGTTATTAGCCTCTTGTCTTATGTATGGCATGGAAAGATCTCCTTCTGTGGTCCGGGATGTGCTGCAGTAGATAAAGTGTTGGGATCTCAAGCATGAGGTCTCGAGTTCAACCCCTGGCAGCACATGTGCCAGACTGATGTTTGGCTCTTTCTTCTTATCCCTCTCATAAATAAATTTTTTAAAGAAAAGATCTTTCATTCTGTGGGAGGTCTCTTTGGGTTGTCACAACTTTGAATAGTGTGCTGAAAGCTGCTGTAGACAGTCATCATGAGCACATGTGGCTGTGTTCTAATAAGCCTTTCCTCATGAAAATAGACAGCCGGCTGGAATTGCCTTATGGATTAAGCTGGTAAACTTGATTTTTATTAGTTTACTTTGGGAACTTGTTCACACTTAACATGTACACTTATAAAAGCTAGCATTTTTTTTTTTTTGAAAGTTCAGAGAGAAATTGAGAGGAGAGGGAAGACAGAGAGAGGGAGAGAGAGACACCTGCAGACCTGCCTCACCATTTGTGAAGTGACCCCCCTGCAAGTGGGGAGCTGGGGGCTCAAGCCAGAATCCTTGAGGGATACTTGCTTGGGTCCTTGCACAGGTCAGTGTGCTTAACCTGGTGTGCTACTGCCCTGTCACCAAAACCTAGTATTTTTTTTTATAAATATTTTATTTATTTATTTTCCAACTCCCAAGAGCTATTTTTAAAAAATATTTATTTATTCCTTTTTGTTGCCCTTGTTGTTTTATTGTTGTAGTTATTATTGTTGTTATTGATGTTGTCATTGTTGGGATAGGACAGAGAGAAATCGAGAGAGGAGGGGAAAACAGAGAGGGGGAGATAAAGACAGACACCTGCAGACCTGCTTCACCGCCTGTGAAGGGACTCCTCTGCAGGTGGGGACCCGGGGCTCGAACCGGGATCCTTTACCAGGTCCTTGCGCTTTGCGCCACCTGCGTTTAACCCGCTACCGCCCGACTCCCAAGATACGTATTATCTTCTCTATTCTTACTTGTTCGCTCCTCTTTATTAAATATATCGCCCTGCTTTATATCTTATTGACTTTCAATCACCAGACTGTTAATGCTACTATGATTGCATTCTCACTTCCCTGGACAGACTACCCAGCTGGGAGCTAGAGCCGGGACCCTTACGCCGGTCCTTGCGCTTTGCACCACCTGCGCTTAACCCGCTGCGCTACTGCCCAACTCCTAAGAGCTATTTTTTTAAATCAAGGTCAAGATCAATATCTTTTTTATTTTCTGTTTTAGATATAAACAGGCAGGGAGGGGGTAGTCCGGCAGTAGCGCAGCGGGTTAATTGCAGGTGACGCACAGCGCAAGGACCAGCATAAGAATCCCAGCTCTAGCCCCCGGCTCTCCACCTGCAGGGGAGTCGCTTCACAAGCAGTGAAGCAGGTCTTCAGCTGTCTGTCTTTTTCTCCCTCCTCTGTCTTCCCCTCCTCTCTCCATTTCTCTCTCTCCTATCCGACAATAACAATAACTACAACAACCACACACACACACACACACAAACAAGAGTAACAAAAGGAAATTAAAAAAAAAAAAAAAGGCAGGAAAGCAGAAAGAGAGTGAAAGACACCACAGCACTGACGTTTCTTTCGACATGGTGGGGCCGGGGCTTGAATGTGGGTTGTGCGCATGGCAAAGCAGTGCGCTCTCCAAGGGAGCTCTGCCAGCTCCTAGGATGCATATCTATTATGACAAGCCGCTGATCCTGTCAGCCACCCCCCACCCCATTTTTTATTGGATAAGACAGAGAGAAGTGGAGAGAGGAGGGGAAGATAGGGGGAGAGAAAGATAGACACCTGCAGACCTGCTTCACCACCTGTGAAGCGGGGAGCCGAGGGCTTGAACTGGGAGTTTTGTGCCTGTCCTTGTGCTTAACCAGGTGCCCAGAGAGAGAGAGACAGAGAGAGAGAGGGGCCTAGAGCACTTCTTTGGCATATATGTCATATTAGGAATTGAATCCAGGGCCTCATATATTCAAGTCCTGCACTTTACCCACTGAGCCATCTCTCCAGCCACTTGTTTGATGTGTATCTGCTGCTAATTGTGAGCTATGAGGAGGGAAAACTCATATATTATGACAGCAGTTTATTTTATTTTACTTTTAGAGCACCACTCAGCTCTAGTTTATCGTAGTGCCTGGTATGAGCCTGGGACCTTGGGGCCTCAGACATTATGCCGTATCCCCAGCTCTAATGTTTTTTATATGACCAAGTGTCCTGGGGTATAGGTAAACTTTCCAATGCCCATGTCCAGTGGAGAAGCAATTATAGAAGCCAGAACTCCTGTCTTCTGCACTCATAAAGAATTTTGGTCCAGGGACCGGGTAGGGGTGCACCTGGTTGATCGCATATGTTATAGTGCTCAAGGACCCAGGTTCAAGCCTCTGGTCCACACCTGCAGGGGGAAAGCTTTGTAAGTGGTAAAGCAGGGCTGCAGGTGTCTCTCTTTCTCTCTCCCTCTCTATCTCCGCTACCATCTCAATTTCTGGCTGTGTCTATCCAATAAATAAAGATAATTAAAAAAATTAAAAATTAAAAAAATAATTTTTGTCCATACTCCCAGTGGGGCCCGGTGTTAGAGGATGAACAGAGCACTTTGAACTCCAATTCCATCAGGACCTAGAGAGAGAAGAGGGAAAAAGAAGGACAGCTGGAAGTAGTGATATATATACAATAGTTAACCCATATCCATGTTCTTGGGAGAACTATTATAGTTTCCAATGGAGGGAATGTGGACACAGAACTCTGCTGGTGGAAACAGTATGGAATTATACCCCTGTTATCTCATAATTTTGTAACTCAATATTAAATCACTACTAAAAATAAATTAAAAGTGGCCAAGTGTCTCTAGAGATGCACCTACCTATATTGTAAGTGGCGGTATACAAATGGGCTTTTTGATCAATTTTTAATTTGTTTATAAAATGGAAACAATGACAAGACCATAGAATAAGAGGGGTACATTTCCACACATTGCCCACCCCCAGAGCTCCGTATCCCATCCCCTCCCCTGATAGCTTTCCTATACTTTAACCCTCTGGGAGTATGGACCCAGGGTCATTGTGGTTGCAGAAGGTGGAAGGTCTGGCTTCTGTAATTGCTTCTCCGCTGAACATGGGCGTTGACAGGATCCATACTCCCAGTCTGCCTCTCTCTTTCCCTAGTGGGGCAGGGATCTGGAGAAGCGGAGCTCCAGGACACATGGTGGGGTAGTCTGCCCAGGGAAGTAAGGTTGGCATCATGCTAGCATCTGGAACCTGGTGGCCTCTCCTGAGATTCCCAGGTTGGATGCAGCTTCCTTGCAGAGCTCACACCAGGTGTTTGGGCTTTTTGATCATTTCACACTCGAGAAAGTGGTAATCTTCCTGGAAAAAAAAAATTGGCGACCATATCATCCATTCAGATTACTTTTATCACGAATTTTACTATTGGGTTTTGAAAAAACATATTTAAAAAACAACAACAACAACCAGAAACTATTAAGTATTAAGAAAATAAACAGAAGATACAGCTCTCAAGAACTCTTACTCACCTAACCTATACCACCTACCCAGACTCTATGTCAGTAATTTCTTTTGCAGGAAGATCATGACCCAGTATTAATTTATATCTATAGGAAGTGACATGTTTTCTACGTGCTCTGTGTGAAAGTAGGTTTGCAAAGAACAGTCAAGAGAAACAGGTCAGAGGGTGTGCCCTGGGAGGGTTTCTGAACCTGACAGAGCAGCTCTCAGTGCACAGGTCTTCCCCACTTCCTTCTGAATTATCTCACTCACTCTTTCTCCACTGATAATCTTAGTCACTTTGCCTTTCCTGCTGCCATCCTCAGTCAGGTTTTGTTATCAAGAGGCTCATCACCCTCTAGTCATCTGTCATCTCTTTGTATGGTTTTTACGTTTCTAATTTCCACCCAGAAGCTATTAACCCAGAAGGTTAGCAAAATCGTATAATTATGCAAAAAATTGTAAAAATGAAAACAAAATAATCTTGATTGTTATGCAAAATTTTGTGAATATAGAGTTAGATAACTTTATGTTCAGAAGTTACTGTCTTTTTAGATGCAAGGATCTGAAGTTCTGCTTCTGAATAGTTAATCCTTTTTTCTTTTTTTGCTGTGCCGGTGGCCTAATAAACTAACTGCATTCCACTTGGAAATAAGAAACATTTTCCAAGTCCCTATGGAACATGAACTTAGGTTTCACTCATTGGGGGTGTACCAGATGTTCCAATTTGTAATTTACTTGCCTGAGCCTGCTTTAACCTCCTGAATTTGAAAATACTATATCTTATACATTAAGTTAAGGGCAGTGTATATCAAATGTCAAGGATATGTTCAGGATGATCTGCCTTGACATGTGATTATGTGTTGGAAATGAAAGTCAGTTAGAGATGTTTAGAGAAATAGGTGTGAGAGACTTGGGTGACCACTACTGAGCAGAGAGGGTACTGACCTGCCAAAGACAAGAACCAATTAGGTTTCAAATATCAGCTCTACATTCAAACACTGATGGCTAGTTAAGCCATTTTTATTTATTTATTTATTTACTCATTTTACAACTCTGTTCTGGTGGAATGGGGGTACAGAGCCCTCTGGTTTACTTCACCTATTGTTTGCCCCTCTCAAAGTATGGACCAAAATTCTTTTTTTTTTTTTATTGATTTAATAGTGATTAACAAGATTGTAGTGGTAAGAAGGTACTGGTATAATTCCCACCACCAGAGTTCTGCATCCCACCCTCTCCTTTGGAAGCTTTCCTATTCTTTATCCCTCTGGGAGTATGGACCCATGAAGTGGGTCTATGGAGTATAGAAGGTGGAAGGTTTGGCTTCTGTAATTGCTTCTCCACTGGACATGGGTGTTGACAGATCAGTCTGTCCCCCAGCCTGTCTCTATCTTTCCCTAGTGGGGCAGGGGTCTGTAAAGGTGAGGTTCCAGGGCACACTGGTGAGGTCATCTTGCACCAGCTTTTATAGGGACAACTTTCCTCAACTAGGAAGTTATTCCATGCCTTTGTTTCCATGGAGTACCCAACTTGGGATCTCAGCAGCTTTGGTAGCCTAGGAGCTGCTGTCTTTCTGCTTCTTGTTTTCTAAGTGATTCCTCCCAGGACTAGAGGAGAATTCTGCCAGAGGAAGACTAAGGCGTGTAGCCACAGCACTAGGCCATTCAAGGCCCATGGGGAAACCTCCTGGATGAAAGGTAGGGTTCCCTGGTGACTTTTGAAGATTATATTAGAATACATTGAGGGAGGGGAAGTAGAGGAAGAAGCTGTTTGACAAGGGGTACGAGTAAGCAAGATGCTTGCTTCCTTGGGGAATTGTTTCATTAGCTGGTTCTAATTACTCTGCATGTCAAGCCAGAACTGCCTCTCAGGATTCTGACAAGTTTGGGGTGGGGCAAAAGGACGCACGTTCTGGTGACATGGGGTTAAAAGGGAGACTCAGAGTCTGCTTCTGGGGAGGCAGTTCTTTTCTCCAGTAGAGACAGTGTCTCTTCCCTTGGGAAATCCCCTGTTGGTGTCTACTGACTTGCTATTATTTCAAATTCATCTTGCAAAAGCTCATTAGGGTTTGCATTTGTTTTGAAGTTGGATTTTATAACTTCATCACTGATATGATGAACACATACTGCAGAAAGCTTATGGGTATGTGCCTGTGGAGAAACAACTGTGACAGAGGGACATTGAAACCTGAAACATCAGGAGCGTATAAGGACTAATGGTCTGGGCAAAGCTACTACTCTTGGCTGATCTAAGTAGCTTGCTGAAGACCTGGGGGATTAGCCACTCTATTGGCAGCAGCCTTCGGAGGGAGATCATCTTGCCCATCGATACCAGCGCCTGCATTCTGCCAGCTTCAGGCTCTAGAGAAAGTTCTGAATGACCTGACTTGGTTGACATAGGATATATGGCAGTGTTAAAACGGAGTATCAGCCTTGGGCTAAAGCAGCTCGCTCACTCTCTCTCTCTCTCTCTCCATTTTTAAATTTGTGATTAATCATGGGCCACAAGAGTGTAAGATTACAGGGTATAGCTCCACACCATGCCTCCCACCAAAGTTCTATGTCCCTGCTGATAGTAGTTCTCACAGAGTCTTAGAAACACACTGTTTGCTTCTGTTAAACCAGCTCAGATGAACTAACTCATAAAGTGGCACACCACAACTAAAACTGATCTTTCTTTCCTCTCCTCTTTGCCTGGAAATATAGTGCAATTAATCATCGATTTGGCGTATTTTACTTCTTTTTTGAAAATTTCTTTTTTGGGGAATTAATGATTTGTAGTTGACAGTAAAATACAATAGTTTGTACATGTGTAGCATTTCCACATGCTAATACAACCCCCACTAGGTCCTCTTCTGTCAAGACCTTCATGTTCCAGGACCTGAACCCTCCTCCCACCCCAGAGGCATGTTGTACTTCTTTACTGTTTGTTAAGAGACATTATCTTGTGGGCTGGCAAGATAGTTCCCTTGAGTAGTGTGCCCTAGGCCAACACATGGGGATGCCGGCAGCTGGGAGACTGCACAAGTGGTGGAGTGGTGTTACAGACTCCTCCTCTCCCTCCCTCTATCTGTCCTGTCTCCCTGTCTCTCACCCTCTTGCTAGAAGAAATCATAGATGGCCATCAGGAGTGGTGGAGTTGTGCAGGCAGGCACTGAGCCCCAGTGATAACTGTGGTAACAAATGATGCTGATGGGGGACCAGGTGATGGCGCACCTGGTTGAGCACACATGTTATAAAGCACAAGGACCCAGGTTCAAGTCCCTGGTCCCCACCTACAGGGGGAGAGCTTCACAAGTGGTAAAGCAGTGCTGCAGGTGTGTCTCTTTCTCTCTCCTTATCTCTCCTTCCCCTCTCAAATTCTATCTCTAGCTAATAAATAAATACATAAATCAATTATATAAAAAGAGCACAATATTATGATGATGAGGTTTCCAGGGCTCTGAGAAGAACACAATTTCTTCAGGTCATTGTAGCATATCATCACTGCAGTCAGAAAAGTGCTGTGTGGGCTCAGCCAGACAGGAGTTATAGTTCCGTCTCGGGTTTATTTCACCTCATTCAAGTTCTAAAGGAGAGTGGGAGAAAAGGACAGACACACACACACACACACACACACACACACACACACACACACACACAGTGAAATGCAGTGGCATTTCACTCTTCTGGACCTAGAAGACAACCTTGTTCTGCTCATACCCACGTTTTGTGACTTGGGAGAGTTGGGTCAGACTTGCTAGGGGAATGGAGTCCATTCCCCAAGTGGAGATGAGGATGTGGCTAAGAGAAGCCAGCCTGGATGAGGAACAGGGGGAGAAACTGTAGTGGCAGCACTTTGCAGAGAGCCTGAGGGCTGTCCCCTGCCTGTCAACAGATGACCAGCTAGAGAAGTCATGACATGTTATTCTGTGATCAGAAAAGATGATATTGTGTCCTTTGCAAAATAGCAGATGCTAAATAAGTGAAAAGATGAAAGACAACTGCCAGATGGTTTCACTCAGATGTGGGACTTAAAGATCTGATTTACATGAACTTTCCAAAAACAAACAAACAAACAAACAAAACAGAAGCAAGCAAACTGTAAGACTTGTGAGAACTCTGATGGTTATCTTTGGGAGGTGGGAGGGTAGGGACACAGAAAGTGGGTGATGAGTGAGGTGTAGGGCTATACACTGTAGTCTTAGAATCTTGGAACAACTTATTAATAACAAATAAAAATTATGGTGTTTTTTTTTTTTTTTTAGGACCAGAGCACTGCTCAGCTTTGGTTTATGGTGGGGTGGGGGATTGAAACTGCGACTTTGGAGCCTCAGGCAAGAAGGTCTGTTTGCATAACCATTATGCTATCTACCCCCCGCCCAATAAAAATTATGTAAAGAAAAGAAAAGTAGGGGTTAGGTGGTGGTACAACTGGATGAGCGTGCATGTTACAGTGCACAGGGATCTGGGTTCCAGCCCCCAGACCCCACCAGCAGGGGGAAAGCTTTGCAAGTGATGGAGCAGTGCTGCAGGTCTCTCTCTCTCTTTCTTTCTTTTTTTTTTTTTTTTTTTTTTTTTACCAGAGCACTGGTTTATGGTGGTGTGGGGGTTTGAACCTGGCCTTTGGAGCTTCAGGCATAAGAGTCTCTGCATAACCATGAACCCACCCCCTGCCTGCTCTTCCTTTCTATCTCCTCCCATTCTCTCTATTTCTGGCTGTCTCTATGCAATAAAGATAATGTAAAAAAAAAAAAAAAAAGGGCAAAGGGATCACAAATGAGGAGAGAGAGACTGAGCCTGAGGGCTGCAGGGCAAAGTGGAAAGGTCTGTAGACTCAAGGTCAGGAAGCTGTAGCGCAAATCTTGCCCACTCAGCCTCTTTTGTGCCTGGAGGTACTGAGCATATCAGATGCAGAGAAACAGGCAGGACTTCCAAGACCTGCTATCGAGGGTCAGAAAGGACATGCCATTGTCCCCACTGGTGGAAACCGGGAGGGTGTTTGTCTGGAGGGAGAGGACAAAGGTCACCTAGGGGAGGTGAGACCAGAGACCAGCCCTGAAGAAGGGACAGGTGAAATGATGGCAGGTAGAAGAAAGAACATGGCATAATTGGTGAGAAGAGATGGAGAGGAAGATTGGGTCCATTTAAACACCAAAGGCCCCAAAGAGAAACTCGAAGAAGAAACTGAAAGAAAGCACCTCAGGAGACATTAGTCTAGAAAGCTAGGCTGAGGCCAGACGGGAAGGCTCTTCAAGCAGTGGCAGAGGGTGTGGGCTCCCCTGCAGGCAGGCGGAGTGGGTTCCATGCTCTCCCAGTGCTATGTTAGGTGGCGACTGGTCACATACAGTGTGCTTCAGTTTGTGATGGCTAACTGTAACTACTTACCACAGAGGTGGTGACTATTGTAACCGACTTGATGGCTTAAGCCTATACACGTTAATGATTTTTTTAAGCGTGCCATTGGTTAGACATCTGACTTGAGCTTTACCTGGTTAAAACTAAGATACTGGTCGGGGGTGGATAGAACAATGGTATGCAAAGAGGCTGTCATGCTTGAGGCTCTGAAGCCCCAGGTTCAATCCCCAGCACCACTGCAAGCCAGAGCTGAGCAGTGCTCTGGTTACAAAAAAAAAAAAAAAGGAAGCTACTGGCAGGGCTGCATTCCTTTCTGGAGACACCAGAGAAAAATGTATTCCTTACCTTTTTCACCTTTTAGAACTTCCTACACTCCTTGGTTTGATTCTTTCCTCTGGCTTCAAAGTTGAGGGGGTGATGCAAGTCATTCAGTGCATTTTCTTCTGCCTTCCCCTCTGACTCCAGGACTGGGCTCTCCTAGATAATCCAGGGTCTGATAGTGCTGGGCTCTCCTAGATAATCCAGGGTCTGATAGTGCTGGGCTCTCCTAGATAATCCAGGTTCTGATAGTGCTGGGCCCTCCTAGATAATCCAGGGTCTGATAGTGCTGGGCTCTCCTAGATAATCCAGGGTCTGATAGTGCTGGGCTCTCCTAGATAATCCAGGGTCTGATAGTGCTGGGCTCTCCTAGATAATCCAGGGTCTATTTTCTGTTTTTAGGTCATTGGACATACAACACTAATTCTATCTGGATCCTTTATTTCCCTTTGCCGTGTAATGCAACTTAGTCACAGATTTCAGTGGTTAGGATGATAGGACATGTGCATTTGGGGTGGGTGGTCAGGAGTGGTATTATTCTGCTTATGGAACTGTGGAACTATTCGAGACTCTTTGCAAATGAAAAACAAACATATAAAACCATAGAAAACAAATGTTTTGACTTAAATGACTAAAGTATTAGTACCCTTCTCTTTCACCTCTGGGACCTGCTTTCCTCTCTGCTGGTTTTCCAGCAGTCTTCTTTGAGTGGTCCCCAGAAGCTCCAGGTTTATACCCCACCAACTTAACAATATTAAGGAAGCGTTCCCTCTTGCAGGCATTTTAAAGCAACCGTGATGAGCACTGACACTGACTCAGCTATTCCTGGACCAAACACTGTGGTTTGGGTGGCAATTCTCACTAGCCAGGCAGTGGAGCAGATGGAGGTGTTAAATCCACCATCTCACATGCTCTGAGAGTTGAGGGGGTAGGTGACTCCTTAAAGGAAAACCAGAAGACGGTAACTCAAAAGAGAGTGATGATGGCAGCTGGGGGACTATCTCGGCTAGCAGAATATGAGACTTTCAGGCCTGAAGTCCCCGTTCTGTCCCTGGCATCATGTACTAGAGTGGGGGTGTGCTAGCTCTTCTCGCCTCTCTACCACTTGTGAAATACACACACTCTCGCTCTCTCACAGGTAATAAAGACTAAATCTTTTAAAAAGGAGAACAGCGGTAATAGTAATTACATATGATAGAAATGCACTTAATGGGGAATCGGGCAGTAGTGCAGTGGGTTAAGCGCACGTGGCACAAAGCGGAAGGACCGGAGGAAGGATCCCGGTTCGAGCCCTCGGCTCACCACCTGCAGGGGAGTCGCTTCACAAGTGGTGAAGCAGGTCTGCAGGCAGGTCTGCAGGTGTCAATCTTTTTATCCCCCTCTCTGTCTTCCCCTTCTCTATTCATTTCTCTCTGTCCTATCCAACATCAACGACATCAATCATAACTACAACAATAAAAAAGGGCAACAAAAGGAAATAAATAATAAATAAATACTTAAAAAAAGAAATGCACTTAATGCCATTGGCACTACCCTTAAAGATGATTTTTAAAAATTATATTGTTATTATTATTATTATATTGCCAAGGCTATGGCTGGGGCTTGGTGCCTGCATGACAAATCCACTGCTCCTAATATCCATTTTTCCTTTTTTTTTTTAAATGATAGTGACAGAAAGAAATAAGGCAAGAGAGGAGGAGAGAGAGAGGGAGGGAAAAAGAGAGACAGTTAAAGCCTGCTCCACCTGTGAAGATTCTCTCCTGCACGTGGGGACTGAGAGCTCCAACCCAGGTCCTCTCATATGGGAACTTGTGTGTTTTTCCAGATGTGCAACTGTCTGACCTCTAAGAATGAATTTTACTCTGCATATTTTCACACACACACACACACACACACACACACACACACACACACACACACACACACACACCCAAAGGGAAAATACTTGAACTTTTGGAGACCTATTAGAAAAGAGGGTCCTTGTTTCCCATGCAAATTGCCTCGTTTGGGCCTTCAGGAGTCATCATGGCACCATCTTGGGAAAGACTCTGAGAGGAGAGACAAATAAGGTAAACAAAGCCCAAAGACGCACATTTCTGGGGATGGCCGTGACACCTGCTCCCAGGCATGCTGGAAGCCCTGACACACCTGACAAATCTCTCCATATATTTTTTTTTCTTCTCACAGGTTCTTGTGCTGGTACAAGTCCACAGCTTCTGATAGTGAGGTTTTCTTCTGTTTCTTTTTGTTGTTTGTTCTTATTGTTCTTTTCACCTGAGATAGAGATAGGAAGAGAGAGGAGAGACATCACAGCACTGCTCCGTCATTCATTCCTCCTCCTATGTTGTGTATGGTGCTCCCGTGTGATACCAGGGGCTTGAACCCAGCTCCTTGTGCATGGTGAAGTGTGAGCTCTGATGCTTAGATCTATTCAATTTCAGCTGCTGCAGTTGGTGATTACAGGAAGACAGACTTAAAACAAAAAAGAATAAGAAATGTTGGGTAGGAAGATTCAAGTGAAATCCACTGCTAGAAACTGCCTGATAATGTTTTTAATAAGTCAGATATGAAATGTTGAGGAAATGGAAAGTAAATACAGCGAAAGAAGTGTTAAGACACTGGTTCCCATATTTTTTGGTCTTAAGATACTTTACATTAAAAATGTATATATTGAATTTTGTTGATGTGGTCTACACCCATTGCTACATAAAATTGAATGTGAATCAGAGTGGGGGCTGGGCAGTGGTGCACCCAGTTAAGCACACACAATACTGTGAACAAGGACATGCGTTTGAGCCCTGGCTCCCCACCTGGGGAAGGTGCTTCAGGAGCAGTGAAGCAGGTTTTCAGGCGTCTCTCTCTCTCTTTTTTAATATTTATTTTATTTATTTATTCCCTTTTGTTGCCCTTGTTGTTTTATTGTTGTAGTTATTATTGTTGTTGTCGTTGTTGGATAGGACAGAGAGAAATGGAGAGAGGAGGGGAAGACAGAGAGGAGGAGAGAAAGATAGACACCTGCAGACCTGCTTCACCGCCTGTGAAGCGACTCCCCTGCAGGTGGGGAGCCAGGGTTCGAACTGGGATCCTTATGCTGGTCCTTGTGCTTTGCGCCACCTGTGCTTAACCCGCTGCGCTACAGCCCGACTCCCACTCTCTCTTTTTCTATCTCCTCCTTTCCTCTCAACTTCTGTTTTATCTAATAAAAAAAGGGAAAAAGATGACCGCAGGAGTGGTGCTGGCACTGAGCCCCAGTGGTAATAATAATAATAATAACTGAATCAAAGCTAAGAAAACTGTCAATCACAATAATAAACCCACCACATGTTGAATTAATTAATACATCTTGTGATTAATTAACTATAGATTGCAAAATGAAAAAAAAAATACCTGGGTCCAGGCCCCTGGTCCCAATCTTCAGGAGGGACACTTCTCAAGTGGTGAAGCAGGACTGCAGGTGTCTCTTTGTCTCTCTCCCTCTCCCCTTTCGATTTCTGTCTCCAATAATAAATAAATAAATAAATAAACAAATAAATACATAGAGAGAGAGAAAGGGGGAGGACACCTGCAATTTGGCTTTCACCTCTTTCAAAACTTTCCCTCTGTAGCTGGGGACTCGGGCTCAAGCCCAGGTCCTGTGCATTGTAGGCTGTGTGCCACCACCTGCCCCCCACCCCCGCTCATCTTCTTAACTGAATCTGGGGATAGCACACATAATAACTGATGTTCTAGAAATCTGAATAATTCATAGATACACAACTTTTGAGAGGCAACGGGAAATAAATAGTAAGGCTTCTTTATTCTAATGAGAGGACCAAAGAAAGAACCTCGAGTTAGAGTAGAAAACACCAGATAAAAAAATAAATTGAATTTAAAACAATGAAAAGCATATAGTGAGAAGGGTGACATTGTTTTTTATATTTTCAAGTATCTTTGATAGTTAGCTTAAGAGAAAGACAGTTGGTGTATTGCACCAAAGTAAAAGACTCTGGGGTGGAAGGAAGGGTTCAGGTCCTGGAACATGATGGCAGAGAACCTAGTGGGGACTGTATTGTTTTTTTTAATTATTTATTTATAAAAAGGAAACACTGACAAAACCATAGGATAAGAGGGGTACAATTCCCACCATCAGACCTCTGCGTCTCATCGTGGGGGTTGTATTGTTATGTGGAAAACTGGGAAATGTCATGCATGTACAAACTACTGTATTTTACTCTCAACTCTAAAGCAGTAATCCCCCAATAAATAAATAAAAATAATAAAAAGAGAAAGCTTGTTGGATTCTGGTATCTTCTATATTCAATGTATTATGTCACATAACTTTTTTTTCTTAATTTTATATTAGTGATTTAATAATGATTAGCAAGATTGTAAGATAACAGGAGCACAATTCCACACAATTCCCACCACCAGAATTCCGTGTCCCATCTCCTCCATTGGAAACTTCCCTATTCTTTATCCCTCTGGGAGTAGGGACCAAAATTCTTTTGGGGGTGCAGAAGGTGGAAGGTCTGGCTTCTATAATTGCTTCTCAGCTGGACATGGGTGTTGGCAGGTTGAACCATATACTTCCAGCCTGTTTCTATCTTGCCCTAGTCAGGTAGGACTCCAAAGAGGTGAAGTTCCAGGACACATTGGTGAGGTCGTCTGCCCAGGAAAGTCAGGATGACATCATAGTAGCATCTGCAACTTGGCGGCTGAAAGGTGGTAAGATATAAAGCAGGACAAATGGTTTAATAAACACAAACCCAAAGGTAATAATAGAGCAGATGAAACTAGGGATCTTTGTGTGGGAAGAAGCTAGAAAGTCTATTTTATGTATATTCCAAGGGGCTCATGACTTCAGTAATTTTTGCCTGAGCCTGACAGCTAATATGTATGGACTAAAGTATTGTCTGGGGAGATGGTGTTCAAGTTGAGAATAGGCCTAGAAAGTTGGATCAGAGCAGAGAGTAGCTCCCAAATATGAGGAAAGCATGGAAATACCATTAACTGTGAACCCTAATAATCAGATCCAGGATGTATATATTCATATTTAGCACAGGAACTTGTATAACTTCTGAGTCTCTGTCAGTCTAAGCTGGCAGTCCATGATCACAGCAAAACACACTCTAGGCTGCACTTATTTCAGGAACAGTCTTCCTCAAGTAAAATAGTCGGCTGACCCAGCCTTCCTTTGGAGAGTGAGGCAGTCCCTACCATGGCTGCTCTACAGTGATGGCAAGGCCCTGGAGAGGCCCACAAGAGGGCTTATCCCATAGCTTTGAAACTCCACTGCAAACTTAAAAGAGAATGAAAGAGAAAAAGTAGGTATTGTCTTAATTTTTTTTTTTGTGTGTGTGTGTGTGTGAAATAGTTTTGCCCTCACACAACTCTGGAAAGGTTTTGTGAGGGTCTGTGGACACACTGAAAAAAAGAAAAGAAAAAAGGCCCTGCATTTTTCTAGTGAATGTCACATTGCAACTAAATCTCCATAGTAACAGACCCTAAGGGCAGATCCTGGAAGGAGAGTGCCACTTACCCTTATCAAGTAGTAGATGTATTTGGGGAATGAGATAAGTGTCAAGAATTCTAACTACTGACTGACAGGCCCAATCCTGTCAGCCCATATTGAACTGCTAGCAAACAAACCAGGTCCTTACAGTTAGTAAGTAGCCCTGGCATCTCCCTGGGTATAGTGTCTAGCAGGGGGACCTACCGCTTGCTCACTGCAGCCTGTCAAGGTCTGCCCGCGACAGCTCTGGAGTGTGCACTCTTTCATTACCTGGGACTGAGTGGTCCTAGCCTCCTTTCCAACCTGAATCCAGGTCCATGACAACCTAGTGACTGCCAGATAATCATAACCTCAGATTCCTTGCTCTCCCTCCCCCAAGAACTCCATCATGGCCTCAGTCCAGATACTCAGAGAGTAGTACCAAGTGTAACTAGGAAACAGAAGAAATTACTTGCATTGATGGACCAAGACAAGAACCTCAAAAAAACTTCTCAATACAACAAAACTGTAAGAACTTCATAAAGAATATGTCAAAGCAATGGTCCTAAGGGTATTCAGTGAAATGAGATGATCAATGGAAGAAACTGTCAACAAAGTCAGAGAAAGTATGGGAGAAGGTATAAGAAAAATCCCAATGCAAAGCATACAACTAAAAATACAACAGTAGCTGAATAAAAAGTTACAGAAGAGGGGCTCAGCAGCAGAAAGACAGAAGACAAATGTCAAATAAGTGAGATTGGGGATCGGTTGGTAGTACAGCAAATTAAGCACACATGGCACGAAGCACAAGGATCCTGGTTCGAGCCCCTGGCTCCCCACCTGCAGGGAAGTTGCTTCACAGGCAGCGAAGCAGGTCTGCAGGTGTCTGTCTTTGTCTCCTCTCCTCTTTCGACTTCTCTCTGTCCTATCCAACAACAATGACAACAGCAATAATAATGACAACAATAAGGGTAACAACAAGGGCAACAAAATGGAAAAAATGGCCTCCAGGAGCAGTGGATTTGTAGTACAGGCACCGAGCCCCAGCAATAACCCTGGAGGAAGAAAAAAAAAAAAGTGAGATCAAGAATAGGGTAGAGGAAACCACCAGAAAAAAAAAAAGAGCCAAACAAATGAGGAGAATTTAAAGGAGTTATGGAACTTAAAGGAGTATCATGAGGGATAGCTTTACATCATAAGGATACCCAAAGAATAGAAAGGGGAAATTATTTTTATTACTATTATTTTAATACATATTTTAATATATATATTAGTATACATATACATATATATATATATATATATGACAGAGAGAAATTGAGAGGGAAGGAGGAGATAAAAAGGAAGAGAAAGATATCTTCAGTACTGTTTCACTGCTTGTGAAGCTCTCCACCTGCAGGTGGGAACCAGGGTCCTGAACCCTGTGTGTTTAACTAAGTGCAATACCACTCAGCCTCTGGAAATTCTTAGTCAAAGAAACAATAACAGAGATCAAATATAAAGAACTTTATTTATGTATTTTAATTACTACCAGTGGGTTATCGCTGGAACTTAGCACCTGCATGACAAACCACTCTTGGTGGCCACATCTTTTAGAGAGACAAAGAGTAACTGAGATGGACAGCAGAGACAGTGAGGGAGAAACAAAGACACCTGCAGCACTGTATCACTCAAGAAGCTTCCCCTGTGAAGGTGCGGACCAGGGGCTTGAACCTAGATCCTTGCACTTGGTAATGTATGCATAAAGGGTGTACCACCAGCTGGCCACAAAGAGAGCATTTAAAAAGTAACAACAGAAAAGCAGGCATAAGCAATTTGCTATAAGACTATCACTAGATTATGTACACTCCTAGTAAAGTGTAGTCATATAAATCACTAGTTAATTAATATGAGAGGGGGAAAATTAATTGTATGTATCGAAGTTTTTAAAACACAGACTGAGTCTTTCTAATATAGAGGCTGTGTATTTGATATGCGGACTCTCTCAAAAGCCTAGACCAAGTAGATCAGAAGCAACCAATAGCACAGCTATATACAAGATACTGGGTACTATACAGCAAACCCTAACAGAAGGACTTTTCAAAGTTAACCCAATTACCAAATAATGTGATGATAACATTAACTATCCATTGTCTTTTTGAACCCTAAGACAGCAGGAAGCTCACATCTCCACTATAGAGCCTATATTTCCCCTAGTCCTGGAACCTTAGGATAGGGCCCACTTTCCCGCATGCCTCTTCCAATCCATATCAAATAATACTGCATCTGCCAATCGCAACCTAATCAACGCAACGATTGCCACCTCAACATGCTTCAGCTCAGACTGTGTCCAGAGACGTCAGGTGTGGAATGACAACCCTTCAGCTTCATTACTCGGGTGAGACCTTTCCTTTCATAGTATTCTCTAATTCCATTCCAGGTGGTTCACTTTCTAACAAAGTCCCAAAACCTAGATATAGACCAGGTTCTGTGAGAGAGAGCATATGTTCACACGTATCCATAAACTAATGCAAAATATATACCTGAAAGCAGAGGTACACTAGAGTTTGCAGTGAGTACCCCCCCGTAACACTTCCTCTCCACTATTCCAAGCTTTGGGTCCATGATTGCTCAACAATTTGTTTGGCTTTGTATGTTAACTCTCTTTTCAGCCACCAGGTTCCAGATGCCATCAGGATGCCGGCCAGGCTTCCCTGGACTGAAGACCTCACCAATGTGTCCTGGAGCTCCACTTCCCCAGAGACCCACCCTACTAGGGAAAGAGAGAGGCAGACTGGGAGTATGGACCGACCAGTCAACGTCCATGTTCAGCGGGGAAGCAATTACAGAAGCCAGACCTTCCACCTTCTGCAACCCACAACGACCCTGGGTCCATGCTCCCAGAGGGATAGAGAATGGGAAAGCTATCAGGGGAGGGGATGGGATATGGAGATTGGGTGGTGGGAATTGTGTGGAGTTGTACCCCTCCTACCCTATGGATTTGTTAATTTATCCTTTCTTAAATAGAAAATAAATAAATAAATAAAAAGAAATTCTAAGAGCCCAAAGGTAATGATATGATTTATTCAAAGCATTGAGTGGAATGAAGCCTCTTACCAAGAATATTTTACACACAGTCAGCACTCCTATTTGAAGGCAAAATGAGAAAAT
This sequence comes from Erinaceus europaeus, assembly GCF_950295315.1. Taxonomy (NCBI): domain Eukaryota; kingdom Metazoa; phylum Chordata; class Mammalia; order Eulipotyphla; family Erinaceidae; genus Erinaceus; species Erinaceus europaeus. The sequence continues at coordinate 20,488,413 of NC_080162.1, forward strand.
TATTTTGTTCTTTTTTCTTTCTTTCTTTCTTTCTTTCTTTCTTTCTTTCTTTCTTTCTTTCTTTCTTTCTTTCTTTCTTTCTTTTTGTTCTTTTTTCTTTTACCAAGGCACTGATCAGCTCTGTTTTATGGTGGTGCAAGGATTGAACCTGGAGCTTTGGAGCCTCAGGCATGACAGTCTCTTTACATAAACATTATGCTATCTACTGCCACCCATGATGATTCCTTGAACAACAGTTCAAGGAATTCATTGCTACTAGTCTGGTCCTACAGGAAATAGTAAAAAGACTTCTGTAAGAGGGAAAAGCGATAAACACGAGAAGAACAAATATAATGATGCAAGGATCCTGGTTTGAGCCCCCCGGCTCCCCACTTGCAGGGATAATGCTTCACAGACAGGTGTGTATGTTTTTCTCCCCTTCTCTATCCTCCTCTCCCCTCTCAATGTCTCTCTGTCCTATCAAAAAAAAACCAAAACAGAATGTGTCCCATCCCACCCACCCACCCCCACCCCCCACCGGCCCAGGAAGCTGCATGTCTACCCCTCACCTTACTTTGGTGTCCTACTTTCAATTTAGTAATATCCTGCTTTTAGTTTCCCTTTCTGATCTTCTTTCTCAACTTCTGTTGATGAGTGGGATCATCCCATACTCATCTTTATCTTTCTGACTTAACTCACTTAACATAATTCCTTCTAGCTCTGTCCAAGATGGGTCAGAGAAGGTGGGTTCATTGTTCTTGATAGCTGTTTAGTATTCCATTGTGTATATATACCACAGCTTTCTCAGCCACTCATCTGTTGTTGGGCACCTGGGTTGCTTCCAGGTTTTAGCTATTATGAATTGTGCTGCTATGAACATAGGAGTACACACCTCTTTTTGGTTGGGTGTTATGGAGTCCTTGGGGTATAACCCCAGAAAAGGAATTATATGGAAGGTCCATGTCTAGCCTTGTGAGAGTTCTCTAGACTGCTCTCCACAGAGGCTGGACCAATTTACATTCCCACCAGCAATGCAAAAGGGTTCCTCTGTCCCCACAGCCTCTCCAGCATTTGTTGCTGCTGTCCTTTTTGATGTATGCCATTCTTACAGGAGTGAGGTGGTATCTCAATGTTGTCTTAATTTGCATTTCTCTGATAATCAGCGACCTGGAGCAGTTTTTCATATGTTTGTTAGCCTTTTGGATCTCCTCTGAGGTGAATGTTTTGTGCATATCTTCTGCCCATTTTTGGGTGGGAATGGTGTTTATGTACACTCCTAGTAAAGTGTAGTCATATAAATCACTAGTTAATTAATATGAGAGGGGGAAAATTAATTGTATGTATCGAAGTTTTTAAAACACAGACTGAGTCTTTCTAATATAGAGGCTGTGTATTTGATATGCGGACTCTCTCAAAAGCCTAGACCAAGTAGATCAGAAGCAACCAGTGGCACAGCTATATACAAGATACTGGGTACTATACAGCAAAGCCTAAAAAAAGGGCTTTTCAAAGTTAACCCAATTACCAAATAATGTGATGATAACATTAACTATCCATTGTCTTTTTGAACCCTAAGACAGCAGGAAGCTCACATCTCCACTATAGAGCCTATATTTCCCCTAGTCCTGGAACCTTAGGATAGGGCCCACTTTCCCGCATGCCTCTTCCAATCCATATCAAATAATACTGCATCTGCCGATCACAACCTAACCAACACAACGATTGCCACCTCAACATGCTTCAGCTCAGACTGTGTCCAGAGACGTCAGGTGTGGAATGACAACCCTTCAGCTTCATTACTCGGATGAGACCTTTCCTTTCATAGTATTCTTTAATTCCATCCCAGGTGGATCACTTTCTAACAAAGTCCCAAGACCAGGTTCTGTGAGAGAGAGCATATGTTCATACGTATCCATAAACTAATGCAAAATATATACCTGAAAGCAGAAGTACACTAGAGTTTGCAGTGAGTACCCCCCCGTAACACTTCCTCTCCACTATTCCAAGCTTTGGGTCCATGATTGCTCAACAATTTGTTTGGCTTTGTATGTTAACTCTCTTTTCAGCCACCAGGTTCCAGATGCCATTAGGATGCCGGCCAGGCTTCCCTGGACTGAAGACCCCACCAATGTGTCCTGGAGCTCCACTTCCCCAGAGACCCATCCTACTAGGGAAAGAGAGAGGCAGACTGGGAGTATGGACCGACCAGTCAACGCCCATGTTCAGCGGGGAAGCAATTACAGAAGCCAGACCTTCCACCTTCTGCAACCCACAATGACCCTGGGTCCATGATCCCAGAGGGCTAGAGAATGGGAAAGCTATCGGGGGAGGGGATGGGATATGGAGATTGAGTGGTGGGAATTGTGTGGAGTTGTACCCCTCCTACCCTATGGGCTTGTTAATTTATCCTTTCTTAAATAAAAAATAAATTAAAAAAATCAGAAAGAAAAATGGCCACAGGAGCAGTGGATTTGTAATGTAGGCACCAGCAATAACCCTGGAGGCAAAAAAAAAAAAAGAAGAAGAATCAAACAAACCAGAGTTGAGGTCACCAAAGAGAAGGAAAGAGTGAATGGAAAGGGTGGATGGAGAAAGCCCAATAAATTTGGTGAGAGATATTTGTACTTAGGTTGTGGGTGTGGTATGGTAGCATATTTTGAAGATATATGAAATTATATTTCTAATACACACACAATATATATATCCAATATTACCTTAATAAAAACAAAGAGGAAGAGGAAGAAAGAAACATTACAAAGACCTACTTCTCATTGGAAAAAGTTCTGAATTTGAGATTATGTTGTGCTACTTTCTAGTTGTATGACATTGGGAAACTTATTTGACTTCTCTGAGCATCCCTTTTCTTAGCTGTGATAATTTTCATTGTGTAGGTTTGTAGTGAGGACTAAGTTAGACAATTATATATGCCTCAAACATATTAGTCATGCAGAAACATGAATCGTCATTACTGAAATTTGGGTAAATAGTAGTGTCATTGGTAGGAATAATGATGCCAAATGCAGAAGCTTGGGTTGGATAAGAAAAATACAATGAGGTCACAGTGATTTTTGAGTTGATAATGGGCCCCTAGATGGAGCAACTGACTGGAGCTCAGGGTTCAGGTCCTGGACGGAGATCCCGGAAGTGGTCGACTCACCAGAGGCAATAGGAGGTGCAAAGACCAAGAAGTCCAGTTTTGTGAGGGCAGAAACAGTATTGCAGAGCCTCTGGTTCACAGAGGGAGTGGTTGGGATGAGGTGCAAACTGTCAGCACATTGAAGATGAGATTAACATGGGCACCAGTAGGTTATGAGTAAAACGGATCATCTTCCATAGTGTGTGGGAATCTGATCCAGTCAGTTGAAGACCTTAAAGGAAAAGATTGACATGTTCCAGTAAGAATTTTGTTAAGATTGTCCTTGACAACATCAACTTCTGTGGGAATTTCTAACCTGAACCCCACAAATACACTAGTCAATTATTTCAAAATCTCAATCTCGGGAGTCAGGCGATAGCACTCGGGCTAAGTGCACGTGGCACAAAGCGCAAGATCTGGCATAAGGATCTGGGTTGGAGACTTCGGCTCCCCACCTGTAGGGGAGTCGCTTTACAGGCGGTGAAGCAGGTCTGCAGGTGTCTATCTTTCTCTCCTCCTCTCTGTCTTCCCCTCCTCTCTCCATTTATCATTGTCCTATCTAACAACGACGATATCAATAGCAACAATAACTACAACACCAATGAAAAACAAGGGCAACAAAAGGGAAAATAAATAAATAAATAGAAAAAAATCTCAATCTCTCTCTTTTTCCTCCCCTCCTCCTCTCTCTCCCTCTCCTATATATGAGGATATGGGCATATTCTGTTCATATAGCCTGAGTTTGAGAGGAAGTGAGGAGCAGTAAAGTGGGGTTTCTTTTCTGTCTTAGCTATCTATCTGTCATTATAACGAAGGCACTATGAAGCTGTAACAACACCACGAATTCTCTGTGAACTCCACTGCGACACTTTCACTTTCTGCCCCAAATGTTATGATTTTGCAGATTTGATGCCCAATATACACAAAGTTTTGACATCAGCAAGGTGACTGTAAGGTCCAGCCATGTCATACACTGATCTTAACCTCTCACAATTTCTATTCCTTATCTAAAATACTCATTTGGAGAAGGACAACAGTTCTGTTCTTTGTCAATGGGCTTTTTGAGGGATTTAGTGAGATGATATCTACCATAGTACTTTGCATGAATGCTAAATAACTGTTAAAATTCACATTAGTATTTTCATATTTTTATTATGTTGTTGAATTGTCATATTGTTTAAATGAGTCTTCATTGTCTGTCTGTTTATTTTTGATTCTTCACAGACAAGAACCATATTTTCCCCCTTCACCTTTCCTCCTCCTCCTTTACCTTAAGAAGACTTGAAGAAAATTGCAGAAAGTTGATAAGAAAAACAGGGGAGCAAAAAAGAAGATCCGAACATAAGATGGAGTCAGTCAAGACACTAACAAATGAATAGCCTCACTTTGGTAGATCATAGGATCGCTTCTGAGCTTCTCCTCAACCAATGAGAAAAAGGAAACTAGATACATCCCACAATTCAACACTGTGTTTGTGAAATAAAATAAACTGATGACAGAGGAAAATATATCCTGCGCAGGAGTTTTCCTTGTCACTACACTTCCTCCTTGACTCTATGGCTCATTTAGCTGAAAGGAAGTCCATTTATGGTAAAGTGCTTCTGACTTAACCCTTGGTAGAAGGCCAGCCTTCTTGTCTCCACTGATGCAAAAGAGAGGCCCTACTCCCCGACTCAGAGAACTGATCTTGCAATATGGTTGTTTCTGAAACCAAAAACGTCACATGTAGATAACAAACAAAATGTGTGGTTAGGTTGTTTTGAAGCAGCTCTTGCTTCCTCTCTTTTGCAATTTTTGGTTAATGAGATTTGACCTGAACATGAGTCAGATACACTCCATTCTCAGGCTTATATAATTTATGTCTAGGCCCTAAGTTAATTTGAATTTCCACTTTCACCCCTTGAAGAAGTTTATCAAACCCAGAAATCAGTAAAGTCTCTTTTTTCTTTCTTCTTCTTTTTTTAATCGGTCAAGTCTTCTTGGGCACTTCTTTTCTACAAGACCTCTGTCTGGCCACCCAGGTGTCTACCTTCAGGAGAGGGGCCCACGAGGAAACGCAGGTAGCCCAGAGCATCAAATCTGTACTCTTCTTAGAGAAGATGGGACTTGAAAGGCAAGAAGAGACAGGAAGGAAAAGGGGACATGTTTGACGAGGAGGACTTAGGCGACGATGGTCCCATGGTGTTCTGGCACTGGAGGAGCCTGGCCTGCTTGTGTTGGCGCTCCGGAAGTGGGGGAAGGACCTGCCACCCCATCTTCCACTTGGCGCTGGGGAGAGGCAAGTCCATGCTCCCTCTCAGGAGATCTTTTGGAGTAAGCTGACATAAAGCTTTCTGAAACAAGTTGTTACCTGGGCATTTGTGGACATTCAAAATACATCATCTCACTGTCAAAGTGAGTGTGACTGATGGCTTACACAAACACTTTTCTCAATGGAAATCACGGAATCCACAGCCCATGATTTTGTGGGAAAAGTGTCCCTGGGGATCATGTCACAACTCTGAAATTTGTCACAGGAATATCCCTTTACCATCTTTTGGAGGGGAAAAAGTGTGGTTACCATTATCCTGACATCTTAGGAAAAGCTCAAGGAGATGTCTTGGCCCTAAAAGTGCTGACATCTGAAGCACTTATCTCTCTCAGGAATATTCCTTTTTAATTAAAAAAAATTTTTTGTTTTGTTTTGTTTTTCCCTTTTGTTGGCCTTGTTTTATTGTGGTTATAGTTATTTTTGTGTAGTTATTATTGTTGTTGTCATTGTTGTTGGATAGGACAGAGAGAAATGGAGAGAGGAGGGGAAGACAGAGAGGGGGAGAGAAAGATAGACACCTGCAGACCTGCTTCACCACTTGTGAAGCAACTCCTTAGCAGGTAGGGAGCCCGGGGCTCGAACCGGGATCCTTAAGCCTGTCCTTGCGCTTTGCGCCACGTGCATGTAACCCGCTGCGCTATCACCCGACTCCCAGAAATATTCTTAAGAGAAGCTTCCCAGTGAGATGGGAGAGAGTGGGAGGTTGCTGAGGTTGGAAGTGAAGGGGCAGGCTGAGCCTGGGAGACTGGTACCTGTGAGGGTTGAGGGCAGGACTCTCATATCTGTGAGTGATTTCATCTCATATTATCTCCACTCTACATGGAAGGAGATGAAGATTCAGGAAAAAAAAAAAAAAAAGAAAGAAAGAAAAACCTTGTTCAAAGTCTCAGAGCTAAGAAAGTGCCCAGAACCCAGCTTTAAAGTTGAGGTGAGTTCTCACCCTACCCTGCCACCTTCCTCAGGAAAAGAAACCAACCCAGAGGTGGGTGCAATGTGATCACTAAGAGAACTCTTTAGCAATAGAAAGTTCTTAAAGATTCCAGCTTTTAGTTTCATGAGCAGTCAACAATTTGTTTGGCTTTATATGTTAACTCTTCTTTCAGCCACCAGATTCCAGATGCTACCATGATGACAACCAGACTTCCCTGTGCAGATGACCCCACCAATGTGTCCTGGAGCCCTGCTTCTCCGGAGCGCTGCCCCACTAGGGAAAGAGAGAGACAGGCTGGGAGTGTGGATAGACCTGTCAACGCCCATGTTCAGTGGGGAAACAGTTACAGAAGCCAGACCTTCCACCTTCTGCACCCCATAATGACCCTGGGTCCATACTCCCAGAGGGATAAAGAATAGGAAAGCTATCAGGGGAGGGGGTGGGATATGGAGTTCTGGTGGTGGGAATTGTGTGGAATTGTACCCCTCTTATCCTATGGTTTTTGTCAGTGTTTTCTTTTTGTTTTTTGTTTTTTGTTTTTTCCTCCAGGGTTATTGCTGGGCTCGGTGCCTGCACCATGAATCCACCGCTCCTGGAGGCCATTTTTCCCCCTTTTTGTTGCCCTAGTTGTTGCAGCCTCTTGCAGTTATTATTGCCATTGTTGACGTTGCTTTGTTGTTGGCTAGGACAGAGAGAAATGGAGAGAGGAGGGGAAGACAGAGAGAGAGGGGAGAGAAAGATAGACACCTGCAGACCTGCTTCACCGCCTGTGAAGCGACTCCCCTGCAGGTGGGGAGCTGGGGCTCGAACCGGGATCCTTACGCTGGTCCCTGCGCTTTGCGCCACGTGCGCTTAACCCACTGCGCCACCACCCGACTCCCCAGTGTTTCATATATATATAAAAGATTAAGATTTGAGGGAAGTGTGGCCCCAGCACCTGCATTTTTAACACCCCTTCATGTGATTCTGGTGACCAAACACATTTGGAGACCCTCCTTGTAAAAGAAGCTGGGGCAGAGTGAGGTGAAGGGTTCTCACTGAAAGCCTCCATTTGAGTAGCGGTTGGGGGGACTCATCAGATAAGAGTTTCTTAGTAGGAAGATGGGGCAAGGGCAAGAAACAGAAAACAGAAAAAAGGAAGCTGTCCCTTCATGGAAACTTGTGTGAGAACAAAAATGAGTAGTGAAGGATGTTGTGGGAGGAAGAATACATGGGAAAGTCAGCTACTTGTGCTGGGCCCCACGCCTATTCCCTCCCCACTGCTGATGTCACTCCAAGAATCTCAGCTACGTTCCAGGGCTGGGAGTAAGGGCAGTGAGGGGAACTCATGAACCCTGAAGCGTGGTGTCTAGTCCTAGCTGTGTGCTAAAGCTCTTGTGTTCCCACTTTGCTTGGGACCATACATGAAGAAGTTCTAAGTCTGTAGCCCCTTTGGGGCCCAGGCCCCTTTGAAAAATCTCATAACTGTCAATAGTCTCCTCAGGAATGAGCACAGAACAGTGACTTTGGCTCACACTTCCAGGGGATGACTACAGCGCCTGAAGCTCATTCATGAAATTGTAGGGGATCTGTGGACTCCCTGCCCAGCAACAGGTCTCTATGGAAGTCTCTTTGACTGCACTGTCCAGTGTAGAAAGTGCTGGTCACCTGTGACCACAAAGTACATGACGGATGGCTGGCGAGAGCTGAGAGCTGCTGTGAGTACATGGTAGGCATTGGATTTTGAAGACCTGATATGAAAGAAGAATGAAATCGCATCATCAGTAATGCTAACATTGACCACATATTACATATCAATTGGGACATTTGGGATTAAAGAAAATATTTTAATTGATTAATTTTTGTGAGGGAGGGGTCAGATCTCTACTTGCTTAGCTCTCACTTATGATGAGGCCGGAGGTCAAATCGGGACTCTCAGGTACACAAGTCCTGTGCTTTTTTTTTTTTTTAAATATTTATTTATTTATTCCCTTTTGTTGCCCTTGTTGTTTTATTGTTGTTGTTATTGATGTCGTCATTGGTGGACAGGACAGAGACAAATGGAGTGAGGAGGGGAAGACAGAGAGGGGGAGGGAAAGATAGACACATGCAGACCTGCTTCACCTCCTGTGAAGTGACTCCCCTGCAGGTGGGGAGCCAGGGCCTAGAACCCGGATCTTTATGTCGGTCCTTGCACTTTGCGCCACATATGCTTAACCCTCTGAGCTACCACCCAACTCCCAGCCCAGTGGTGAATAATCTTCCTGAAGGAAATGTAAGGATTTATTGATTTTAATGAGATAAAGACCCAGACTTCTTTCAGGAATATGGTAGTGCGGGGAATCGAGCCAGCAACATTACACACGGAAGTTCTATACTGTACCCACACCTCCCCAGTCAAATGCATTGTCTTATTAAAATTGATTTCACCTGCTTTCTCTTGCTTTATGAAAATGTATCTAGAACCCTTGATATGATGCGTGTAGCGGTCATTACACATCCACCCAACAGTGCAGTTGGTGGAGACTCAGGGTCCTTTCCCCTTAGTCAGTGTGAGCCCTTTGCAACATGTGTTTGCTTCACTGCGAGCCTGTCACTTCCTCTTCTGGGACACAGTTACAAGAATGGGGAGGGAAATCTTTGCATAAGCTGTTGTCTTCTCAACTACCCTAACTGCTTCTTGAGTGCAGAAGCACGTCTAAGGCTTCTTGGTACCCCTGATGATGAGCAGCAGGCAAACAGAGTGGTCAACCTTTGACCACATATGAGGAAAGCGTTCCAGGCCCACTGGTGTATTAGTTTCCTAGTGTTGTCTTAACAAATTGCCACAAAGTGGAGGTTTAAAACTCCACAAAGTGGAGATGTGTTTTTTTTCCACAGTTCTGGACACTAGATGTCAGAAATCATGTGTTGGCAGGGCTCTGGGTTTCATTCCCTTTTCTTAGTTACTACTTATGGCTGGCTGTCCTTGGATCTTAAAAGCATCACTCCAGTCTCTGCATGTGTCCTCCTGTTTCAATTTTTCCTTCTGTGTCCATTTTTTTTATGGGAGTGTGTGTGTGTTGCGGGGAAGCAACACTACATTATGTATGATGCTGTTTTTTTTAACTTTCTTATTTTCAGGTGGTGCTGGAAATAGAACCCAAGTCCTCACACATACAAGGTATATATCCATTTTTCCACTGTAGAGTTTTAGAGTGTTCTGATATATGGCCCATTTATGGTGGTCTGACTCTTTATAGGAGACCTTTCAGAACATCTTTTAGGGTAGGCTTGGTGATAGTTGATTCTTTCAACTGTTGCTTGACTGAGAAAGTTTTTTATGCTTCCATCTAGTCTGAATGACAGTCTAGCAGGATACAGTATTCTTGGTTGAAAGCCGTTCCCACTGAGCACTCGATAGATATCTTGCCATTCTCTTTTGGCCTGTAGTGTTTGTGTGGAGAAGTCTGCTGCTAATCTTATGGGTTTTCCTCTGTAGGCGACTCTTTGTTTTTCTCTTGCAGCCTTCAGGATCCTTTCTTTAGCCTTTTTCCTTTCCATTCTAATTTAAGTCTGGGTTAATTCTGTTTGGGACCTTCTGGGCTTCTTGAACCTTTATGTCTTTGATGTTGTCTAGACTAGAGAAGTTCTCAGCTATTATGTTCTGAAGAATGCTTTCTTCCCTTCCCTCTCTTTCTTCCTCTGGTAAGCCAATAATGCGTATATTATTTCTGTTGAAGTCAGCCCATAGGTCTCTATTGTTGTTTTCAGTATCTCTTAATCTCTTTTTGAGATCTCTTAATTCTTTTTTAGTTGTCTCCAATTCATCTTTGATCTTGTTGATTCTGTCTTCAGCCTCATTTATTCTATTCTCTCTTCCCTCTACTGTTTTCTGGAGTACATCTATTTTGTTACCCTGTTCTGATACTTTTTTAGCTTATTCAGCCAGTTATGTTCTTAGCTCAGCGATTTCAGCTTTCAGCTCTCTAATAACCTTGAGATAATTAGTGTTTCCTTGCAGAGTCTCATTTGTTTTTTCTGCATTTCTGATGACAATTCTTTCAAACTCTTTACTCACTCCTGTGATTATTTCCTTAACTAGTGTTTGGATGTTGACCTCATTATTTTGTGCTTCACCCTTTGGGGGGCTTTTATTATTTTTTTTCCTCCAGGGTTATTGCTGGGCTTGGTGCCTGCACCATGAATCCACCGCTCCTGGAGGCCATTTTTTCCCCTTTTTGTTGCCCTAGTTGTTGCAGCCTCGTTGCGGTTATTATTGCCATTGTTGATGTTGCTTTGTTGTTGGCTAGGACAGAGAGAAATGGAGAGAGGAGGGGAAGACAGAGAGAGAGGGGAGAGAAAGATAGACACCTGCAGACCTGCTTCACCGCCCGTGAAGCGACTCCCCTGCAGGTGGGGAGCTGGGGCTCGAACCGGGATCCTTACGCTGGTCCCTGAGCTTTGCGCCACGTGCACTTAACCCACTGCACCACTGCCCGACTCCCTGGGGGGCTTTTAGTTGGGCTCTTGTCCTCGTTCATTTCTCCAATATTTCTTCTTGTTGGTTTAACCATTCTGTATAGTATGTTATGAGGTTCCTCTCTCAGTACTTTCAAATTACTCACTCTTGCCTGGATTAACTTGTGTCTAAGTAAGGTAATTAAAGGGTTCACAGTTGTGGAAATTGAAAGTTGTTTCAATATTATTTTAATCCCTGAGTTGGAGCACAGTGGCTTTAAAAGCCTCTTTTGTTCTTTTTCTTCCCTGTAGGCTGTGGGAGCCTGAGGGCCTTTAAACTATAAGTAGTCTTCTTAGCTTAATCACTCACTCTTGACCAAGAGATAAAGCAGGGGGGGAGAGAGATAATATAGTGGTTATGCAAAGAGACTCTCACACCCCAAGGACCCAAAGCTCCAAGATCAATTCAGCTTCTCTGCCAAGCCAGGCAGCACTGCTGGGTCCTGTGAGTTTCTAAACAAGTCCCATTTATAGTCTGTAGGTTCTGAGACAACTATTCACTATGTTCTCATCAGGAGAACAACATGACAAGGCTCCCACCACACAGCCCCACTGCTAGGCCACCAAGGTGTAGATCTTCTCCTGAGTTTCCTGGTCAGTTCTCTGTCCCCCATGTCAGCACAGGGCCTCCCCCCTGCTGCTCCAGCCCTGATGGCAGTAGCAATGGAGACTCACAGTTGCCTTTGGTGAGTCTTAGGGGAGTCCTCTCCTCCAGCCATCTTTTTGTTGATGAAACAGACTGGAGTTGGTGCCTCACTGGTAAACTGCTGGACTGTTACCAGCCACTTAATCTCCCCCTAGGCTGCTCTCTGTCCACGAGCCACACATATTTGCACTCACTGGTGATTTGGTGGGTCCCTGAAGTCATTATAGTCCTGCCTTGTAGCTGTCCCAGATGATCTCTTTTGGTATTCCTACTTTTCCACTTTACCACTAAATTACCTCTTGGGTCCACATTTTCTTCTTCTTCTTCTCCTCCTCCTCTCCCCGCCTTTTTTTAGATTAGGACCTATCCTAATCTAGTCTGGTGTCATTTTTATTTTATATATGCAAAGACTATTTTCAAGGAAGATCACATTCTAAAGTTCCACTGGTCATGACTTTTTTTGTTTGCTTGTTTTGTTTTTGTAGGGAGGTAATATTTAATCTAGTACCATTATTTAATATTTTTGTGAGACAGGTATTTTCAGAGTATCTTATTAGGATGTGAGAGTTACTCTAGCATCCCCTAACCCCAGGAAGGACAGAACAATGTGCTTAGTGTGAGTGGTGCATTGGTTTAAGCTCTAGGTTTAGCTCTACACATTGATGGACATGACATAGTGTTGGAGCTTACTTCCTAGTGGAGGAAGCAATGAATATATCAACATATAATTGTGGTAGGCAAGTTAAAGGGTTAGAGATGAGCAGAGTGGTAGGGAGGTTGGGCAATGTTTGCTGGAACAGGATAGGCAGGGGAAAACACTCTGCAGTAGCCTTTCAGAGCAAAGGTGAGGTGGCTGAGTCATGGAAGTATCAGGTGTATAGATTGAGGGTAGAGATACAAGCAAACAAGAAGCCCCCAAACAGGAATGTGCTTGATGAGCTTGAACTCAAAGAGAGTCAAGGTGATGTGGGTGATCCCCCAAAGCTGCCAGGGCCAGGATGGAACAGCGAGCAGTTTTGGCTGGGACTAGACCTCTAGAGTTGCTAGAGTTGGGTGGGGATGGTCCCAGGAGGGAATTTCCAAGGCTCTGGCTCAGGTATTTCATTTCCTCCAGCCTCACTCCCCTTTCTGCTTACTGGTGTGGGGGCTGGTTTTTGCCAGAGCAATTCAATATCAAGGTCATCTGGTCTTTTTCCAGACAGTAAGAACAGAATTAGGTCTTTGTTGTTAACTCTTGAAGCTCAAGGTTCTAAAACTCCTGTTTCCTCTTATTTTCCCCAAGGGATGTCACTGAGACATGCCACTCAGTTCAGGATTTGAGGCTCACTTTTGCTTTCCTCTGACACGAGCAAGTAGACCTCAGCTCCTGCACAGGTCAGCTGTCTACCTGGGTAACTCTTTGACCGTCTTCAAGTCTTTAACCAGTGTTACATTTTTAGGTGGATGTCTTTAATCGCCTTTTTTGCTTGTTTATTTCCAGGCTTATCACTGGTGCTTGGTACCGCCATGATGAATTCACTGCTCCTGGCAGCTATTTTTTCCATGTTATTGGGTAGGACTGAGAGAAATTGAGAGAGGAGGGGGAGATAGAAAGGAAGAGAGAGAAAGGACCGGGTAGTGGTGTACGTGGTTAAGTGCACACAGTACAGTGAGCAAGGACCCAGGTTCAAGCCTCTAGTCCCCACCTGCAGGGGGAAAGCTTCATGAGTGGTGAAACAGGGCTGCAGGTGTCTTTCTGTCTATCTCTATTTCCCTCTTCTCCTCTCAATTTCTATGTCTCTTTCCAATAATAAATAAATAATATTTAAATAAATAAAATGTTAAAAAAAAAACGAAAGAGAAAGACAGACACTAGCAGACCTGCCTCACTGCTCGTGAAGCATCCACCCTAGAGGTGGGGAGCAGGGCTTGAACCCAGATCCTTGTGCGGGTCCTTGAGTTTAGAACTATGTGTGCTTAATGGAGCCCAGGCCCCCTCTGATTGCCCATTTAAGAAGAGTGCATCCCGCTTCCAGCTCCCTGTCTTCTTTGTCCATTTCTCCCTAGCATACGGAATAATACCCTTAAGTACTATGTGTTGCTTGGTGTCTCCCCTAGTATTCACATGATCCTATGCATTATAAACTCCATGAGGGCAAATCTTTGTGCCTTTTACTCATTAATATAACACAGGTACCTTGAACAGAGCCAGGCAAAAAGAAGGCACTCAAGTATCTGCGCTGAAATGAAAAAATAAGAGAGTATGTTGTCGAGAAGAATTCTATATGGCTGAACTGAAAGAGTCCAGACCCTTGCACCTTCCTCTACAATATGTAGAGAAAAGTGGTCTATAAGACACAGCTATATATAAATAATGTCAAAGGACATAATATGGTGATGTTGTGTACAATACAGCAAATCCGAACAAAGCAATTTTCAAAGTTAACCCAATTGCCAAATAATTTGATTATAGCAATAACTATCTGTTGCCTTCTTAAACCCTAAGACCGCCTATATTTCTCATGAATATACAAATAAAATTTTTTTTCACTATCTTTATTTATTTATTGGATAGAAACAGCCAGAAATCAAGCGGGAAGGGGGTGATAGAGAGGGAGAGAGACAGAGAGACACCTGCAGCACTGCTTCACCACTTGTGAAGCTTTCCCCTGCAGGTGGGGACCGGGGACTTGAACCTGGGTCCTTGAACATTGTAACACGTGCGCTCAACCAGGTGCACCACCACCCAGCCCCTTAAAATATTTTTTAAAATGTAGAGAAAATATGACCAGAATGTGCAACGTGTGTTCAGTTTCAGAAGCAGAGTCTGACGGATGGGCCTGGATAACAGGAGAACACAGACCCGGGCCTTAAGAAGTTTCCATTCTACATGAAAAATGCTCTTTTAAAAAAAATTTTTAGTGATTTAATAATGATTAACAAGATTATAAGATAAGGCGTACAGTTCCATACAGGTTACACCACCAGAATTCCGTGTCCCATCGCCTCCACTGGAAACTTCCTTATTCTTTTAAAAAATATTTATTTGTTTATTATTGGATAGAGACAGAGAAATTGAAAGGGCAGGGGGGAGACAGAGAAGGAAAGAGACAGAGAGACACCTGCAGCTCTGATTCACCACTCACGAAGCTTTCCTCCTGCAGGTGGGGATTAGGGGCTTGAACCTGGGTCCTTGTGCACTGTAATGTGTGCATTTAATAGGTGCACCACTGTCTGGCCCCCATATCTTCCCTATTCTTTATCCCTATGGGAGAATGAACCAAAGTTCTTTTTAGTTTTATTTTATTTTTATATTACAGAATTACATGTCGACATGGGTTTGAATACACACCATCCCCTTCCACTAGAGTTCTGAATCTTCACTCTCCCCACTGCAATCCACCAGAGTTCCCCTAAAGTTGTAGACATGGACCGACCACCTTTTCCACAATTATATGTCCACATTTATACATAGCTTCCCCTTCTTTTTCTGATTCAGTCCTCTCTTCCCCTCATAACATCGTAGCTATCTCCATATGTCCCTCTCCTTTTCCTTCTCTCTTTGGGTGCTGATGGAGCTGGAGTGCAGAGTCCTCTTATCTTCATCCTATGACTTCTCCCCCACTGGGAGTCTGGATCAAGGTTGTTTATGGGGAACAGAAGGTAGGAGTTCTGGCTTCTGTAGCTGCTTCTCCACCGAGCATGGACATTGACAGGTCGATCCATACCCCCAGCCTTGAACCAAAATTGTTTCTGGGGAGCAGGAGGTGGAAGGTCTGTCTTCTGTAACTGCTTCTGTTCTGAACATGTACATTGGCAGGTCGATCTATACTCCCAACCTGTTTCTGTCTTTCCCTAATGGAGTAGGGCTCTGGAGAGATGATGGTTCTAGGACACATTGGTGAGGTCATCTGCCCAGGAAAGTCAGGATGGCATCATAGAAGTGTCTGCAACTTGGCGGCTGTTTTAAAAAATATATATCTATTTATTTATTGTTGTTATTATTATTATTTTTAATTATCTTTATTTATTTATTGGATAGAGACAGCCAGAAATTGAGAGGGAAGGGGGTGATAGAGCGGGAGTGAGACAGAGAGACACCAGCAACACTTCTTCACCACTCGCAAAGCTTCCCCCCTGCAGGTGAGGACCGGGGACTTGAACCCAGGTCGTCGCACAATGTAACGTGTGCTCAACCAGCTGTGCCACCACACAGCACCTCTCTGTATTTATTTTACACCACTCCTGTTACCAAAAGTCTGTGTCTCCACCAGAGAAAAATGCTCTTTATCACCAAAACTCAAAACAAAAAACTACAATGATGTATCACCTCACGCCTGTTCTTCTTCTAGCGTTTGCCCTTCTTCCGTAGCCAGTCAACAGCGTCAGGTTGAGCCTGATGTAAAGTTTCGAGACCTCCTTTGAATCTGGAGAGGTGGCAGTCGTTGACTATGTGGGTCATAGTCTGTCTGTAGCCGCAGGGGCAGTTCGGGTCATCTCTGGCTCCCCAGCGATGGAACATAGCGGCGCACCGGCCATGGCCTGTTCGATAGTGATTGAGGAGGGCCCGATCATAACGTGCTAGGTCAAAGCCGGGTTGACGCTTGCAGGGGTCTGTGATGAGGTGTTTGTTCTTTACCTCAGCTGACTGCCAACTCTGTTTCCAAGAGACTGGAACAGAGAAGTTCAGTGTAGGCGTAGGGGACCAGATTGGGTGACGAGACGTCAAGCGTTGGACAGGGTGGGCGAAGACATCCGCGTATATTGGCAGGTCCGGTCGAGCGTAGACGTGGGAAATGAACTTAGATGATGTGGCATCCCGACGAATATCTGGCGGGGCAATGTTGCTAAGAACTGGCAGCCATGGAACCGGGGTGGAACGGATGGTTCCAGAAATGATCCTCACGGAGGAATATAATTTGGAATCGACCAAGTGGACATGGGGGCTACGGAACCATACTGGGGCACAGTATTCTGCAGTGGAATAGCATAATGCCAGAGAGGATGATCGTAGTGTGGAAGCGCTCGAGCCCAGGAGCTGGCCAGTCTTGCAATGATGTTATTCCTCGCGCCCACCTTTGCTGCAGTTTTTATGAGACTCACCAAGACTCAAAACAAGAAACTACAATGATGTATCACCTCATGCCTGTAAGAATGGCCCACATTAAAAAAGAAGAAGAACTCCCAGGTATATACCGCAAGGACTCCATAAAGCCCAACCAAAAAGATCCATGTACACCTGTGTTCATAGCAGCACAATTCATAACAGCTAAAACCTGGAAGCAACCCAGGTGCCCAACAACAGATGAGTGGCTGAGAAAGCTGTGGTATATATACACAATGGAATACTACGCAGCTATTAAGAATAATGAACCCACCTTCTCTGACCCATCTTGGACAGAGCTAGAAGGAATTATGTTAAGTGAACTAAGTCAGAAAGATGAGGAGGGGGTGATCCCACTCATCAACAGAAGTTGAGAAAGAAAAACTGAAAGGGAAACTAAAAGCAGGATTTGACTAAAACTGGAGTAGGGCATCAAAGTAAAAACCCTGTGGTGAGGGGGAGGGTGGACATTCACTATTTAATTAATATGAGAGGGGGAAATTGATTGTATGTCTAAAACTTTTTAAAGCACACACTGAATCTTTTTAATACATAGGCTGAGTCTTTGATATGTTGACTCTCTCAAAAGCCTAGACCAGGAAGAACAGAAGCAACCGGTGGCACAGCTATATACAAGGTGTTGGCTATTGTACAGCAAATCCTAACAAAGGGACTTTTCAAAGTTAACCCAATTACCAAGTAATGTGATGATAACAATAACTATCCATTGTCTTCTTGAACCCTAAGACAGCAGGAACCTCACATTTCCACTATAGAGCCTATATTTCCCCCAGTCCTGGAACCTTAGGGTGGGGTGCACTTTCCTGCATGCTTTTCTCAATTCATATCAAATAATATTGCATCTGCCGATCACAACCTAATCAACGCAACGAGTGCCACCTCAGCATGCTTCACTTCAGACTCTGTCCAGATACTTCGGGTGTGGAATGACAACCTTTCAGCTTCATTACTCAGGTGAGACCTTTCCTTTCATAGTAATCTCTAATTCCATTCCAGGTGTTTCACTTCCTAACAAAGTCCCAAAACCTAGATATAGAACAGGTCCCCTGAGATAGAGCATATGTTCACACGTATCCATAAACTAGGGCAAAAGTACACAATAGTCTACAGTGAGTACCCCCAACACTTCATCTGCTCTATTCCAGCCTTTAGGTCCATAACTGTTCAACAACTTGTTTGGCTTTGTATGTTAACTCTCTTTTCAGCCACCAGGTTCCAGATGCCAGCAGGATGCTGACCAGACTTCCCTGGACAGACAACCCCACCAATGTGTCCTGGAGCTTTGCTTCCCCAGAGCCCTTCCCCCTAGGGAAAGAGAGAGGCAGGCTGGGAGTATGGATTGACCAGTCAATGCCCATGTTCAGCGGGGAAGCAATTACAGTAGCCAGACCTTCCACCTTCTGCAACCCATAATGACCTTGGGTCCATGCTCCCAGAGGGATAGAGAATGGGAAAGCTATCAGGAGAGGGGATGGGATATAGAGATCTGGTGGTGAGAATTCTGTGGAGTTGTACCCCTCCTATCCTATGGTTTTGTTAATGTCTCCTTTTTAAAATAAATAAATAAAAGGAAAAAAAGAAAAAGAAGAAGAAGGAGGAGGAGAAGGAGAAGGAGCAGAAGAAGAAGAAGAAGAAGAAGAAGAAGAAGAAGAAGAAGAAGAAGAAGAAGAAGGAGAAGGAGAAGGAGAAGGAGAAGGAGAAGGAGAAGAAGAAAAAGAAAGAAAAAAAATAGCCACCAGGAGTGGTGGATTTATCATGCAGGCACAAAGCCCCAGTGATAGTCTTAGTGGCAATAAAAAAATGAAGAAATAAATGCAGGGGGTGGGTGGTAGTTCATTGGGTTAAGCGCACATAGTGTGAAGCACAGGACCCAGACAAGGATCCTGGTTCCAGTCCCTGCAATAACGGGGTGGGGAGGGGGGAGACTGTCAGAAGCAGCAGATTCTTAGTGCAGGCACCAGTGATAACCCCGGAGGCAACAACAGCAGCAACAAAATGCATTTGAAGAGGCGTGAAACTATACCCCTAAAACATGCACAGTATTATAAACCAATGTTACCATGGTAAATATAATAAAGCTTGCATTTAACTTTGGGGTGAACTACTCTAGGGGTGCCACTTTCATAAATTACAATGTAAATGTCTCTAGAGTGCCTGAAGGGGTTGAGAGAAGCTTCAGGTGAACTACCATGTGGGGCTCAGAAGAAAAAGAGCAAACTGTGCAGAGTGTGACTTGGCGGAGGGCCCCACCCCAGCTTTACCAGCATGGGTCAAGATTGGCCTCTGTTCTGATAGTCTCTTTGCATATCTAACCATTCTGCTATCTCTCCCACCCAGGATTCTTACTTAAAATAGACTCTTCTTTGAATTCAGATCCCAGGAGGCAGAGGGCTATTATCTTTCCAGGAATTCCCCCCTTCTCACACACATCCTCCTCCTGCTCAAATCTGGGGGCCCTCACTGTGGAGATGACTCACAGGTAAAACACAAGACTTGCACACCTGAGGCTCCTGCCTTGATCCTTGGTGCTCTGTTCTGGCTTCTCTTTGATATGTGGAAGTCTTTCTGATGTATCTTATATGAAATAAATAAAATATATAGACAAAAAAAAAAAGGCTGGTCTCTGTATCTGGTCAACTGTTGTTGGGCATGTAGGTTGATCCTGTGCTTCTGCTATTGTAAATAATGCAACTGTAGGTGTGAGGGTGCTTCCGTGTGCTTTAGGATATGCTTGTAAGTGCTACTGCTGGACCATAGGGTATTTCCATATTTACTTTCGTATTCCCCAAAGAGCTTGCACCAGTCTGCATCTCCACCATGTAACAGATTTCCTTTCTCTCTGCATCTTCACCAACACTTGTCGTTTCCTGTTTTGCTGATGTAGGTCATTCTCACCGGTGTGAGGTGGCAGCATTTTGTGGCCTTGATTTGCATTTCTCTAGTATAAGTGATGTGGATTTTTTTTTTCTCACATGTCTGTGGTGCATAATGGAACACAACTCTGAAGTCAAAAGGAATGAGATTGGAGCATTTGGAACACAATGGATGGAATTAGAGGTGATTATGCTGAGTGAAATAAAGAGGCAAAGGAAAACTGCTGGATGGTTCCACTCATCTGAGGGGTATAGATGACTAAAAGGAACTTGCAAAAAGAGAAAAAAGTAAGGAAAAAAGATAACTGGGCTGTGGCTTGTACACTATGAGAACTAAGGTGGTTATGGGTGCGTGTGGATGGACACAGAAGCTTGGTGCAGGCATGTGTGTGGTAACTCCGCATTATGTGTGGGTATGAAAATACACCTACATCTGATCATTATTTTTATTGGGTGGATACAGAGAGAAATTAAAAGGGGAGAGGTAGAGAAGGAAAGAGACAGAGAGACCCCTGCAGTCTTGCTTCACCACTCGTGAAGGTGGGGGAGGGACCTGGGTCCTTGCACACTGTAATGTGTACCCTTAGCCAGGTGGGCCATCGCCTGGCCCTCAATCTGATCATTTTGTAAGACAATGTTAAATCATTAAGAAACAAATAAATAAATACAATTTGCTTCTGTCACGTTTTCCATGCCCAGCAGAAGACCCAGCTCAGTCCAACACCCAGTGGGTGAAGTCTTGATGAGTGAGCAGCCATCCCTTAGCTGCAAACTCAGGAGAAGTTCCAGGGTACTTTAGACTCTGACTCTCTAGTCCACTGTATTCCTATAGCTCATGGCTTTTTCATCATGGCTATGAGGAAGTCTCTAAAATTCCCTAGGGGGGTTAAAGAGCACAAAGAAACAAACAAAATCAAGCATGGATGTGGGATTCCATCTCTTAGAATTCCAATTCCAGTGGTCAGGAGTGGAGTCAAGTATCTCCTTGCCAGATAATTTGAGTGTATAATTCTCAAACTTGAGAACCACTGTCCTTGAATGGCCCACACAGGTCTCAGCATTCTGGAAGCATGTAGGTTAGGGATTTTTATTGTAGGTGGTGCTGAAGATTAAGCTCAGGGTCTCATGTACGCAGTCTACCGCTGAGTCATCTTCCCAGCCCAGCCTTGCATTTCAGTTTTTAGGAGAGGGCACAAACACACTGCTTCACCATTCATAGAGTTCTACACATTTTTGTTTGCATTGCTCTCATGTGTAGTCAGGGATTGAACCTAGGGCCTTATCTGTGTGAAACAGATGCTCTCCTGCTGAACCACCTTCTAAGTACACAGGCTAAAGATATATTTAATACATATGAGATAAAAGGAGGAGGGGGAGAGAGAGATAGAGAGAGAGAGAGAGAGAGAACACCAGAGCACCACTCTAGTATATGTGGTGCTGGGGACTGAACCAAGAGCTTCAGGCATGTTTACCAGTTGAGTCATATCCCCAGTTGCAGATTAAATCTTCTTAACTCAGGGTGGTAGCGCAACAGGTTAAGTGCGCATGTGGTGAGAAGCGCAAGGACTGGTGTAAAGATTCCAGTTCGAGCCCCCGGCTCCCCACCTGCAGAGGGGTCGCTTCACAGGTGGTGAAGCAGGTCTGCAGGTGTCTATCTTTCTCTCCCCCTCTCTGTCTTCTCCTCCTCTCTCAATTCTCCCTGTCCTATCCAACAGCAGTAACACTATAACAACAACAAGGACAACAACAATGGAGGAGAAATGGCCTCCAGGAGCAGTGGGTTCCTAGTGCAGGCACTGGGCCCCAGTGATAAACCTGGAGGCAATAAATAAATAAATAAATATTCTTAACTCTTTAACTTCACAAATAGAATTCAAAGGAGTATGAAGTTTAATGAGAAAAAAAAGAGTATACTTAATTTTCAAAATTAAACTCCCAAGACTCAATTTTAGAATGTACCCCTCTCCCATTTGGGTGTGGGTGTCGAACCACAGTAGTGTCAACAGCATCTTGATGTTGTCTCCTCAAGAAATAGCAGGTATTTTCGTATAACTTTTTGGTTGTTGTGGGTATTCTGAAATATCACTAAAGTTCATCACTTCAAAATTACGGGAATCACTGGACTTGCTTCTAGAATGTGCTATTTAATGCGTGAATATGGGGACACATCGACCACAACTAAAAATATAGTAGTTTCTATTGAAATTCTATGTATCGCATCTATTTTAAAAACAGTGTTCTGGGGCAGGAGAGATAGCATAATGGTTATGCAAAAAGAATTTCATTCCTGAGGCTCCAAGATCCCAGGTTCAATCCCTTGTACCACCATAGGCCAGAGATGAACAATGCTCTGGTAAAAAATAATAATAGTAGGGAGTTGAGCGGTAGCACAGCGGGTTAAGAGCAGGTGGCGCAAAGTGCAAGGACCGGCATAAGGATCCTGGTTTGAGCCCCCCCCCCCGCCCCGCTCCCCACCTGCAGGGGAGTCGCTTCACAGGCAGTGAAGCAGGTCTGCAGGTGTCTATCTTTCTCTCCCCCTCTCTGTCTTCCCTTCTTCTCTCCATTTCTCTTCCTATCCAACAACGATGACATTAATAACTACAACAATAAAACAACAAGGGCAACAACAGGGAAAGTAAATAAATACTAAAAAAATTAAAAAGAAAAAACATTTCCAAACTTATTAGAATAATAATAATAACAACAGTATTCTTGGAAGGGGTCCATAAGCTTCTCCAGATGACCAGAAGGTTCCTCATCAGATGAAAATGCATCTTCAGAGGAGGCTCCCTCCTTGTTGACACGGGAGGAGGAGATGATTGACATTTAGAACCAGTAAAAGCAACCCAGATGCCCAGGGACAGATGAGTGACCAAAATGTTGTGGTATATATACACAATGGCATATTACTCAGCTGTAAGAAATAAAGTCATGACCTTTGCATCACCTTGGATGGGTCTCAGTGCAATTGTGTAAAGTGAGATACGGCTGAAGGAGGAGAAAGATGAAGACTGGATGCCCTCACTCATTGGTGAAACTTAAGAAACAAGGAGAGAAAGGAAAAACACAGGGTAAAACTTAGACTGAGTGTGGTGTATTGCACCAAACCAAGAACTCTGGGAGAAGTAGGAAGAAGAGGAGGAGGTGGCGAGGATGTTGGCACCTTGGTGGATAATGGAGAAAGAGGACATAGACCAGGGGTGAGAGTGCCACGCAGACGCCTATCATAGGGAGATGAGAAACTGAACCCATGTGTCAGCAACTGTACTACAAACAATTATCTCCCCATAGAATGATTTGGTGATGGTGGCGGTGGGGAAATAGAGCCAGAGACTCCTGGGGGCCAGGCGGCAGTGCAGTGGGTTCGAGCCCCGGGCTCCCCACCTGTGGCGGTGGGAGGGGGGATCGCTTCACAAGCGGTGAAATAGGTCCTGCATAAGGATCCTGGTTCGAGTCCCCGCCTCCCCACCTGCAGGGGAGTCGCTCCACAGGCGGTGAAGCAGGTCTGCAGGTGTCTGTCTTTCTCTCCCCCTCTTTGTCTTCCCCTCCCCTCTCAATTTCTCTCTGTCCTGTTCAACAACAGCAATAACAATAACAGCAACAACAAAGTCAACAAAATGGGAAAAATGACCTCCAGGAGCAGTGGATTCATAGTGAGGACGCCAAGCCCCAGCAATAACCCTGGGGACAGAAAAAAAAAAAAAGCCAGAGACTCCCTCCTATCCTATGAGAACTATAAGCTTGGGACTGTTGGTGTCCACTGGGGCAGGTGTGTTGTGCTCATCTCTCTCTCAGCCCATTTCCCACCTCTTAATGGATGTCCCCTTCTGTCCATGCCTGACTAGGGGGTGGGAGAGGGGTCAGCCCAGACAGTGAAGGAAAAAATACGATTTGATTGGAGGAAAGTGGTAGTTCCTGAGCTGTACATGCTTCTCACTATTTCATTTCACTCCTATTATTAGTATTTCAGCCAATGCGAGACAAGGGAATGCCCACTGGTTTCCCTCAGATTCCCTAAAGAGTGCTCTTAAACTCCGAGGATACAGGATCAGCCCAGCCTGACTCAGACACACCCTTGGCTCTGAACCCTGATGAGGATCTGAAAGGAAAGTGGGTGTCCAGGCTGCCTGGAAATGACGTCTTCTCTGCATGAGCCTCACAGCTCGGGAAGTGATTCAAAGTCCTCTTTCTACCTGTTCCCTCTCCTCTATTCCTCATTTTCACCAAGCGGTTTCACTGAGCAGCCACCGACAGCCCAGAAAGGTCTAACAGCGTGGATGTATTATTTAAAACTAACTCAAAGGTAGCACATAGCTTATTTGGATAGAGCACTGCTTTGCCATGTATCATGGGATGACCCTGATTTGAGTCTTGCTAAAATTTCTGAAATTTTTCTTGTATGAGAAGAAAAGTCTTGGATGGAGAAGAAACTGGAATGTTACTTGTCCAGTTCACAGAGAGCCCTTTAGACATCCAGCCCCACCTCTGTCCCTGTGAACACGGATGATGTAAGTGTACTGGAGACCCATGGAAGAGAAGCGGCTGTGTCACCATGGGGGAATTTGATCTCCTCGCTGAGCAGCCAAACGCCAGATTTTGTTTAGCAAAAAGAATAGTAACTGTGGATGGAAGGAGCGTTGAAAGGGGACCAGTGAGCTCTGGGCAGATGTCTGAGCAGTGACTGAGAAGCTGGTGAGTAAGAGTCTGCATGAAACACTGTCAGGTGACAAGCCCAGGAAACAACCAACCTGCTATTCAGACTCAGAGGACAAGATCCTCAGGCTTGATGTTTTCCAGCACGGGGTTAAGAAGCTCTTTCAGTTCCTGGTAAAAGCAGTTGCCCTTTCTGCCTGGGAGGATGTGTGTGATTTATTTACTCATGGTGCTGGGGAATGAACTCAGAGCCTTGTGGGTCTTCACACTGCTGAGTGGTCTCCCAGGAACAAATTTTTTATTTAGAAAGAGAGAAAGAGGGAGGGAGGGAGGGAGGGAGGGAGGAGGAGGAGGAGGAGGAGGAGAGAGAGAGAGAGAGAAACACTGCACCCCTCTACCAGCCACATTGCTCCTATGCGGTACTGGGGTGTACTCAAATCTGGGGACTTGAACTCAGTAAGGTATGTTCTCTACCAGGTAAGCTATTTCCCAGCCCCTGAATTTTCAAAGTCTGCTCATAATTTGAAAGGTTCTTATCTAAATGTTGCAAACTCCATTCTTGGAGGAAGAAGAAATAAAGTAAAGCTAGAGACATGCATGGAAAGAGCACCCACCCCAACTCACCCCACCCCACTTGGCATGTAGTGGCAGAGCCAGGATTCCAGGACTGTAACGGCTTGGCCTGTTGTCCTTCCCCTCCGGTTCCTGGCCCTCCTCTGTCCTCCTGTCATCTGTCTCCCTTGGAAAGGAGGAAGTGGGATGGAGGGTAAGTCACACTTTTATTTCCTCACTGTACTAGGGAAATTAATTGGTAGAAACAAACACAGGATACCATAAGGACAAAGTGGCAAAGGTCTGTAGCTCTCCCCGGTTCTCACACTCCCTTGGAATTCTTGATTCCACTGCCAGTCTATTTCTCCACCCTGAAGCATAAGCTGGAGTAATAGCTTTTGACCTCTTCTGTATCCAAGATCTTTCTCTTTAAGCAGAGCAAGACTTTTGGATTTTCTCTCCTTTCCTTTCCTTTCCTTTCCTTTCCTTTCCTTTCCTTTCCTTTCCTTTCCTTTCCTTTCCTTTCCTTTCCTTTCCTTTCCTTTCCTTTCCTTTCCTTTCCTTTCCTTCTCTTTTCTTTTTGGTGGGGGTGGGAGGAGGGTACAAGGAAAAAGAGAGGGAGAGGCCTTACTGTATCAGACTTTAGTGTTCCTCCTGCTGCCATAGCCTCCCCCCATGTGATGAGGTGACACCAAGGTTTGAACCTGGGCCGCACATATGGCAAGGCAGAGACTTTACCGGCACTAGGGGCACTGGGTGGTAGCGAGGGTTAAGCACACATTGTGCGAAGTGCAAGGACTGGCGTAACAAATAAATATCATTCTTACTCATTGTAGTAGACAAATTCTGTGACTACTTCTGATACAAAGCAACTGTTCTTTCATGAATTCTACTTGAAGAAAGATGCCTTTTTAATTTTTACTATTTTATTTTAATGAGAGCTAAAGAAAGAGATACAGAGACAGACACACATAGACAGAGTGACAGAGACCAAAGCACTCCTCAGCTCTGGTTGATGGTGGTGCTGGGGACTGAATTTAGGACCTCAGAGCTTCAAGAACAAGAGCATTTTGCATGACCATTGTGATATTTCTCCTGCCCACAAAAAGATGCCTTTCAAGGACAAACCTATCATTATTGCCCTCACACTTCTGAAGATGAAAAACAGGACACACACAACCAATTGTGCTTGCCTTTGCAGGAAACCACAGAGGGGGAGGAATTATTTTAAATGTCTGCTTTCATAACTCTCCAGTAGTGCGTTAAAGCCAGCCCAGGGAATTTCTTAGGAGCAAACTATTCTAATTTAGGAAGATATCATTTCTCAGGCTGGTGCACTAGTGAAGAGAACACAGAGGGACCGGGCAGTGGTGCACTGGGTTAAGCACACACAGCACAATGCACAAGGATCTGGGTTTGAGCCCCTGCCCCCCCCCACCATCAGGGGAGTCACTTCACAAGTGGTGAGGCAGGTCTGCAGATGTATCTCTTGCTCTCTCCCTCTCTATCTCCCCCCTCCCCCAATTTCTCTCTGTTCTATCCAATAAAATGGGGAAAATGGCCACCAGGAACAGTGGATTTGTAGTGCTGGCACTGAGCCCCAGTGATGACCCTGGTGGCAAAAAATAAAAAATAAAAGAAAATTTGTTTATTGCACCAAAGTAAAAGACTCTGGGGTTGGGATGGGGGGGGTTCAGTTCCTGGAACATGATGACAAAGGAGAATAGTATAGTTATGTGGAAATCTTATGCATGTACAAACTATTGTATTTTACTGTGAACCATTAATTCCCCAATAAAGAAATTTTAAAAAGAATGCAGCAATTTGAGAATTACAGTCTCTGCTATCTACATTTCTCAATAACAAACTGGATACAGTTAAATGAATACTTTCCGCTTGTAGGAGTGCTCAGGATTTAGATGTGAGAGGTCCAAATGATGATTTCTAGCACCACTAGCTGAGCTGTGCTCCGGTAATAATTAAAAGAAGGAGAAGGAGAAGATGAAGAAATAGAAGAAGAAGAAAAAGAAGAAGAGGAAATAAACAAAAAATTATACTCTCTGTTCTTGTCTGGCAACTAATAAAAATAGCAAATGAAACATCTGTGGCATTAGGAGAGGAAAAAAAGACCAAACAACAGATTCCGTTCCCTCAGCCCCAATGTATATGATAGAGATCACAGGACATCTCTGAGAGCTCGCTTGCCTTTGACCTCATGTACTTCCTGTACTTGGTGGCCTTTCTTGGGCTTGCTGCCCAGGCAGGGCTCTGGGTTCTCTGATAGGAACATGCAGGCAAATGGCAATGGGCAGCCAGTGAGTGCCGGCAGTGAGCAAGGCTCTCTTGCACCACTCCAGAGGCTGAGGAGGGAAGTCTCAGGGCAGAAACTCATGACTCAGAGCCTGAGCCCTTGCTGCTCTACTGCCTCCTCTCCCTCTCTCTCTCTCTCTCCCTCTCTCTCTCCCTCCCCCCCCCTCTCTCTCTCTCTCCACCTCTAATTGAGAGACAAGAGCACCACTCTGCCTTTTGTGATGTTCTATTTGTTTTTGTCTTTTTTGTTTGTATGTGATGGTGAGGAGCCAATCCAGGACTTTAAACACGTAATTACACTATTGTTAAGCTGCCTCCCCGGCCCTGTACTTTACGGAGTTTGATGCACTAAACCCACCTTGCAGCCCTCCAAATAGAGAGTATTATGGTGGCCATTTCACACATATGCACACAGGGAGCTAGTGCATAAGAAGGTTGGGGTGGGATCCCTGGGCAGTAGTGCATCGGGTTAAGCACAGGTGGCACAAAAGCTCAAGAACCCATGTAAGGATCCCAATTCGAGCCCCCGGCTCCCCACCTGCAGGGGAGTTGCTCCACAGGCAGTGACACATGTCTGCAGGTGTCTGTCTTTCTCTCCCCTTCTCTCTCTTCCCCTCCTCTCTCCATTTCTCTCTGTCCTATCCAACAAAGAATGACGTCAACAATAACAATAATAACCACAACAAGGGCAACGAAAGGGGGGGGAAATGGCCTCAGGAGCAGTGGACTCATGGTGCAGGCACCGAGCCCAGAAATAACCCTGGAAGCAAAAACAAAAAGTATTTTGTCTTGATTTATAAGTTATTGTCTTTCAGCCACCAAGCTGAAGACGCTACTATGATTCCATCCTAACCTCCCTGGGCAGATGACCTCAACAATGTATCCCAGAACCTCATCTCTCTCTCTGTCTCTGTCTCTCTCTCTCTCTATCTCTCAATGTTTTATTTATTTATTATTGTATAGAGACAGAAATTGAGAGAGGACAGGGAGATAGAGAGGGAGAGAGAGAGATACCTGTATCCCTACTTCACCACTTACTCTTGCAGGTGGGGAGCAGGGGCTTGAACCTGGGTTCTTGTGCACTATAATGTGTGTACTTGACCAGGTGTGCCTGGCCTCTCTTTTAAAAGTTTTTAAAATTTTTTATTAGTAATTTAATATTGATTTACAAAATTACAAGATAACAGGGGTATAATTCTTTACCACTCCCAACAGTAGAGTTCTGTATCCCCATTTTCTCCATTAGAAGCTATTAGCAGTTCTCCTAAGGTTGCAGATATGGGATAACTTTAAAAAAAAAATCTTATAAGTATTTATTTTTAATTTTTAAAAATTTCTTTATTGGGCAATTAATGTTTTATATTCAACAGTAAATACAATAGTTTGTACATGCATAACATTTCTCAGTCTTCCATATAACAGTACAACCCCCACTAAGTCCTCTGAAGGACCTGTATTCTCCCCCCCCCCCCCAGAGTCTTTTCACTTTGGTGCAATACTCCAATTCCAGTTCAGGTTCTACTTGTGTTCTCTCTTCTGATCTTGTTTTTCAACTTCTGCCTGAGAGTGAGATCATCTGGGATAACTATT
This sequence comes from Erinaceus europaeus, assembly GCF_950295315.1. Taxonomy (NCBI): domain Eukaryota; kingdom Metazoa; phylum Chordata; class Mammalia; order Eulipotyphla; family Erinaceidae; genus Erinaceus; species Erinaceus europaeus. The sequence continues at coordinate 20,516,977 of NC_080162.1, forward strand.
ATATCTGCAACTCTCTGTCTATATTTGTATTTATTTGCCCATTTTTCCCATGGTCCCCTCTTCTCTTCCTTTCCAAGTCACACCTACGCCAATAACTACTTCTTATGTATGAATGTTAAGGGGAGATGACCAGAGGTTTCTGCACCCCAATTCCACTGGAACTTGGAATCTTTGTGACAAGGTATCTTTGTTTTTGCACCACCACTGAGAAGGAGATATTCTGGGGAGCACCTGAGGAAGTCAAGTGCTGTTTCTCTGACCCGAGAGGGAAAAGGCAAAAAGGAGAACAACCATGAAATGATTGTAGGTGGAATATAGAGAATTGGAAAGCATGGCTTTGAAAACAGGACATATATCTCCCATAACTATGATCTTGTGAGAACTGTGGTGGTTACCATTTGCGGGGCAGGGGGGGCGCCCACAAAACTTTGATGGTGGGTGTGGTGTGGAATAATACTTCTATTATAATCATGTGAATCACTATTAAATCACTAATAAAAATAAATAAGTCAGTAGCAAAAGACTATAAGTTGACTGATTCCTTTTATACAAAATATCCACAGACAAATCCATAGAGGCAGAAAGTATATTAGTGGGGGGTTTGGGGAGTGAGTGCTGATGGCTATAGTTTTTTTTTTTTTTTTTTTTTAGAGTGAAGCACATGGTCTGGAACTAGCTAGTGGTGAAGATTGTGACTATATTAAAAGTCACTTAGGTGGAATATATCTAAAATAGTCTTCCTAGCTTCTTCCCACATGAAGATCCCTAATTTTATCTGCTCTTTTCCTACCTTTGGGTTCTTGTTTATTTAACATTTTGTCCTGATTTATATCTTAATGCCTTTCAGCCACCAAGTTGTAACTGCTACCATGACTTCATCCTGACTTCCCTGTGCAGATAACCTCACCGATATGTCCCCAAGTATCACCTCTCCAGAGCCCTAACACACTAGGGAAAGATAGAAACAGGCTGGGGGGTATGGATCAACCTGCCAGCACCCATGTCCCGCAGAGAAGCAATTACAGAAGCCAGACCTTCCACCTTCTGCACCCCACAAAGGATTTTGGTCCATACTCCCAGAGGGATAAAGAATAGGGATGATTCCAATGGAGGTGATGGGACACAGAACTCTAGTGGTGGGAACTGTATAGAATTGTACCCCTGTTATTTTATAATTTTGATAATTATTGTTAAATCACATAGAATTTTTAAAAAAAAATCACTTAGGTGTACAGTTTAAAAGGGTAATTAATGATATGTGAATTATATCTTAGAAAACACAATGAAAGTAAAAATGATATACTAAGTTTTCATAAGCTTAGACAGGTCACTTATTTTGTAGATAGCTATAGGTCTGGGTATAGTCTAAAAAAGAAGTTTGCTTTCTTTTTTCCTTCTAATCCCCTTTAGGTTTCAGTGTTCAGTCAAGGCAAGAAGCAGGGAGGAGAGGCAGTTCTGTGGCTGAGACTTCAACATGTGTGGCTCTGTGGGTCTTGTATGTGGGGGACAATGTTAAGAACACGTAGACAGCTTTCTGGTCCTTTTTCCAGCCATGACATCATCTTCCCAGACAATAGCTTGGATCCACCAGCATATCAGATTTCAGGCTCGGGAAAAAAGAAAAAGGAAAGGAAAGAAAAAAAAACTAGTAAGGGGGTCGGGCGGTGGCGCATGGGTTAAGCGCACGTGGTGCAAAGCGCAAGGATTCCGGTTCGAACCCCGGCTCCCCACCTGCAGGGGAGTCGCTTCACGGGTGGTGAAGCAGGTCTGCAGGTGTCTATCTTTCTCTCCCCCTCTCTCTCTGTCTTCCCCTCCTCTCTCCATTTCTCTCTGTCCTATCCAACAGCAAAGCAACGTCAACAATGGCAATAATAACCGCAAGAGGCTGCAACAACTAGGGCAACAAAAAGGGGGAAAAATGGCCTCCAGGAGCGGTGGATTCATGGTGCAGGCACTGAGCCCAGCAATAACCCTGGAGGGAAAAAAAAACAAAAACAAAAAACTAGTATAGCCACAGGCCCTTTGGAATATAACTAAAATATGCCTACTAGCTATCTACAAAATGGAGGACCCTCAACTCTTCATCTGCACTATTCCAGCATTTAGGTCCATGATTGGTCAACAATTTGGTTGGCTTTGTATGTTAACTCTCTTTTCAACCACCAGGTTCCAGATGCTAGCATGATGCCAACCAGAGTTCCCTGGACAGACAACCTCACCAATGTGTCCTGGAGTTCTGCTTCCCCAGAGCCCTTTTCTACTAGGGAAAGAGAGAAGCAGGCTGGGAGTATAGATCGACCTGTCAGTGCTCATGTTCAGTGGGGAAGCAATTACAGAAGCCAGACCCTCCACCTTCTGCATCCCACAATGACCTTGGGTCCATACTCCCAGAGGGTTGAAGAATAGGAAAGCTATCAAGGGAGGGGATGGAATACAGAGTTCTGGTGGTGGGAACTGTGAAGTTGTACCCCTCTTATCCTATGGTTTAGTCAGTGTTTCCTTTTTATAAATAAAAAGTTAAAAAAAAAACACTTAGACTGGGGACCAGTTAGCTCTAGGCTTGCTTCACTTCACAGCCCAGAATTCTCACTGCACTTTGCCTGTCTCTTCTGTCACCATCCTTTTACAAGCCACTATAACGGTGCTATTCCTACTTACTTTATGTGCTTCACTCCAGATATATTTTCTGAATGCTTTTGCTAGTGACTGGCATTGTTCAGTCACTGAGGATCATCAGTGAGTAAAACAGACAAAAATCTCTGGTCTCACAAAGCTGATATTCTGGCTGAGGGAGGGATTATAAGGTGATACTGATATAAGCCATGTTTGGGAACCTGTGGCTTTAGCTACCATGCCCCCAAATCCTTGGAAAGCAATTATTTAATATCAGTTGTTGGTTTAATCCCTAAAGTTAACAAATTTTTGTTATTTTTAATTTTTTTTGTTTATTTTTAAAAAATATTTATTTTATTTATTTATTCCCTTTTGTAGCTCTTGTTGTTTTTTATTGTTGTAGTTATTATTGTTGTTGTCATTGTTGGATAGGACAGAGAGAAATGGAGAGAGGAGGGGAAGACAGAGAGGAGGAGAGAAAGATAGACACCTGCAGACCTGCTTCACCGCCTATGAAGCGACTCCCCTGCAGGTGGGGAGCCGGGGTTCGAACCGGGATTCTTATGCCGGTCCTTGTGCTTTGTGCTACCTGCGCTTAACCCGCTGCGCTACAGCCTGACTCCCCAAATTTTTGTTATTAATAGTATGTTACAGGATTAGAAGATTATAATGTACAGTTGTTTCACACCACAGCCACTACCGAAGTTTTGTATGCCTACCCTCCCAAAGATAACCATCATAGTTCTCACAAGTCTTTCTTTTTAATTTCTTATTTGTAAAAAGGAAACATTGACTAAACCATAGGATAAGAGGGGTACAACATTGCACAATTCCCACCACCAGAACTCCGTATCCCATCCCCTCCCCTAATAGCTATCCTATTCTTCAACCCCCTGGGAGTATGAACCCAGGGTCATTGTGGGATGTAGAAGGTGGAAGGTATGGCTTCTGTAATTGTTTCCCCACTGAATATGGATGTTGACAGATCGATCCATACTCCCAGCCTGTCTCTCTCTTTCCCTAGTGGGGTGGGGCTCTAGGGAAGCAGAGCTCCAGGACACATTGGTGGGGTTGTCTGTCCAGGGAAGTCTGGTTGGCATCATGCTAGCATCTGGAACCTGGTGGTTGAAAAGAGAGTTAACATACAAAGCCAACCAAATTGTTGAACAATCATGGACCTAAATGCTGGAATAGTTGAAGTGTTGGGGAGTCCTCCATTTTGTAGATAGCTAGTAGGCATATTTTAGTTATATTCCAAAGGGCCTGTAGCTATACTAGTGTTTGTTTTTTTTCCCTGAGCCAGAAATCTGATATGCAGGTAGATCCAAGCTATTGTCTGGAGAAATGATGTCATGGCTGGGAAAAGGACCAGAAAGCTGGATCAGGGAAGAGAGTAGCTCCCTAATATGGGAAAGGGGTATAAATATTATTGACTATAAACTCCATTGATTTGATGTGATCTGGGGCCCATAATTAGCTTAGGAGCCTGTGTGACCTCTGCATCACTCTAGATCTGATCTCATATTCTGTGATCATGAGTAGGAGCATTCCATGTTGTTTCAATATTGACCCATCTTCCTTAGGTATAGAATAGAATATGTTGTCCATCCTCCCTTTGGAGGATGGTACATTCTCTAACATTGTTGATCCAATTTGAGGGCAAGGTCTTATGGGGGCCCACAAAGGGGTCTATTTTGTTGTTCCTGATAGAAATGACTGGTAACAATGGAGAGAGGGATTTATTTGAGTTCTAGGCCCATCAAGTCTGTTTGGGAATCTCAGGAATCCCTGATTAAGGCCCCAGCTGATGGAATGGCCTGATAGTGACTAAAGAGTCATCATTAAAGTATGCCAGTCTCTTTCCCTTATTCAACTTTTGCAGTCCTTGCTTTGATGAGGTTAGCTTTGGAGTGAGTGAGAGAACTCTAATAGGAAGTAGGTGAGGAGGGTATCTATGTCTAAGTGGACACTATTTCATTATGAACTTGATACTGACTCACTACAGACTATTGTGTATTTTTGCTTTTAGGTATATGTTTTGCCCTAATTTATGAATACATGTGAACATATGCTCTATCTCATGGGACCTAGTTATATCTAGGTTCTGGGACTTTGTTAGGAAGTGAACCTTCATATTGCCAAAATAGCTCAGTTGGGAGAGCGTTAGACTGAAGAAGGAAGTGAATGGAATTACAGAATACCATGAAAGGAAAGGTCTCACTCTAGTGATGAGGGTGAAGGCTTGGCATTCCATGCTTAAGATCTCTGTACACAGTCTGAGGTGAAGCATGCTGAGATGGTACTCGTTGCATTGAAGTTCTCACAAGTCTTACAGTTTGCTTGACTCTTTCTTTTTCTTTCTTTCTTTCTTTTTTTTTTTTTTTGCAAGTTCACGTGAATCAGATCTCTAGATTCCACATCTGAGTGAAACCATCTGGTAGTTGTATTTCATCTCTTTACTTATTTTGCTAAGCATAATCACCTCCAGCTCCATCTATTTTTTGGTCTCAAAGGACACAATATCATCTTTTTTATTGCAGAGTAGTATTCCATTGGATATATATCCCATGACTTCTTTTTTATTTAATTTATTTTTGTTGGGGATTAATTTTTTATAGTTGACAGTAAATACAATAGTTTGTACGTACATAACACTTCCCAGTTTTCCACATAATGATACAACCCCCACTAGGTCCTCCGCTATAATGTTCCAGGAATTCCATAACTTCTTTATCCAGTCATCTGTCAGTGGGCATTATGACTGATCCTTAAAGTTTTTGATTCTGTCTATTTAGATTGGACACCACCAGAAGTTGTGTTTCTAACAAGCTTTCCAGTATGACTGCATTCTTGTCAGCGGAAGTTTTAACCTTGAGTGGTCTGAGAGGTGGCACAGTGGATATAGCATTGAATTCTCAACCATGAGGTCCTGAGTTCGATCCCCGGCTGCACATGTACCAGAGTGATGTCTGGCTCTTTCTCTCCGCCTATCTCTCTCAAGAATGAATGAATGAATGAATGAATGAATAAATAAATAAATAAATAATTTAAAAAAGTTTTAACTTGACTAGGGAGTTACCTCAGAGTTCCTGCAACTCTCAGTGAAGAAAAATAAATAAAAAGATATTTATTCAGCACCTACTAGTGACTGTAGGGATTCCCTTCCCTTAACTGAATCTGATGGGAAATTTCCATTTTGATTTTTCATGTGTCTTAGGGGTCAGACGTGGACCTCATGCCTGTGGGAATAACCAGCACAGGGAATATTCCCAGTCTATAAAATGTTTTACTTTAAAAGTATTTATGTATTTATTTATTTGAGCAGAGAAGGGGCATCACTTTGGCACATGCAATGCTGGGGCTTGAACTTGGACCTAATCTGAAAGGCCAACACTCTAGCCACTGTGCTACTCCTGGATTCTTCTCTGAAATGTTTCAGAGACAGAGAAATTCAGGCCAAGAGTCAAATTTTCATGGAATATGACCTTGTACTGGTGGAGCAAGTCCTACTGTTATCCTACCACCAAGAACTGACTGGATCAAACTGTGATTCATGCTGGATCTCCTCTACCTACTAAAGATGGGTAACTTTTAAAAAGTTTTTAATTATCTTTATTTATTTATTTGATAGAGACAGCCAGAAATCAAGAGGGGAGAGGGAGATAGAGAAGGAGCGAGATAGAGACACCTGTAACACTGCTTTGCCACTCATGAAGCTTTCCCCCTGCAGGTGGGAACTGGGGGAGCGAGCGGGGTCCTTGTCATTATAACATGTGCGCTAAGCCAGGTGTGCCACCACCTGGGCCTGGATCTTCTCTATCTACTACAGATGGGTAGTTGAGTTCTAGAAGATAGTTGCAAGGACTTGGGTTTGAACCATGGTGACCACCATGGCAACATGGCAAGCTCCATGAATGTCGGAGAGATGCCATGATGTCTCTCTCTCTCTCTTTAAAATGTTGTTTATTTGGTTACTTATTTCTTTGTTTATTTTAGATAGAGAGTGAAAAAGACCATAGCACTGAAGTTTACTTCAATGCGGTGGCAGCTGGGCTCAAACTTTGGTCATACACATGACAAAGCAGTACATGATCCAAGTGAGCTATTGTGCTAGCCCAATCTGAAAAACATTTAAACAAAAAAGTTGGCCTGGAGTTGGTGCTATGTTGTGTGTGCAAAGTCATGGTGACACACAAAGAAAATGGTGGTGTTGGTGGGAGGGTGACGGTGGTGGTCGTGGTAGGGGTGGTGATGGTGAATCAAATTCCCAGAAAGGGCTCCTTATTCACTGACTCCAAGATTTTAACCAAGCTGTTCTTCTGAGAGCTGCTTCAGTCCTCCAGGCTTTGCAGGGACACATAAACTGTACTTTCCAACAAAGTATGACTCTGAGTAAGTGCTCACCATGGAGATTAAACTGTAGTGTACAGAAGCTTCTAGAAAGGCAAATCAAGCCAATAACCTAGAAAGGCAAATCAAGCCAATAACCACCCTTCTTTCTCCCCACAACCCTGGGTGCACTACTGACCCTGTGAAGCCCAGAATCTGG